>NC_044038.1:186666418-186908929 GCF_901765095.1 Microcaecilia unicolor | reverse complement strand
GCCCCCAAACACTGAAGACACGACGCGTGCCTGTCAGTGAGCGAGATTACCCGGGCGCACTGGGTGCACTTCTTGAAGCCGCTGGAAGACTTCGATGTCATGGGTGGAAAAAACGCGCCGGCGAGATCAAAACTCGAAATGGCGAAAATGGCACCACAAAAATAGGGGGAAGAAAAACTTCGACCGAGGCCTAATAGGGCCTACCCCGACGACGAAAGAAAACTTACCGGGGCAAAACTGGAAGTATGGGAAGGGAGAAAACCATAAAGGTCTCCTTCCGACACCTTTTTTTTTTTTCAAAGAACAAAGTCGATAAACGACGCGCGAGGTCAACTTTGGGGCGCGAACGGCGAAACACGACCGTACCGAGCGCGGACAAAAGAAGACTGGCCGGCACGAGCCGGTTCGGGCGGGAAGACGGCCGCGCATGCGCGGTGCGCATCGGCGCGAGAGGACTAGCAAAGGACTTTGCTAGGAAGTGTTCCGATTGGAGGGGCTGCCGTGGACGTCACCCATCAGTGAGAACAAGCAGCCTGCTTGTCCTCGGAGAAACTTTCAAAGGTCCCTCAGGGTCAGCCCATTGAGCCGAAATAAGCTCTTGGATGGAGTCATGCAAAGGAAAGGCTCGAGCAGGCTTTTTGGTACTAGCCATCCTAGTATTCACAGAGGAGGCTGTGCCACTGGCAGGGTCCTCAATAGAGAGAGCCTGCAGGGCATCCGAAATAAGCGCTGGCAGCTCATCACGGTGGAAAATCCTCACCGCGGAGGGATCGTCCAGATCCTGAGTCACTTCTCCACCAGACTCTGGCTCCTCAGACCATGAAGGCCTGCCAGAGTCCTCCGAATCCTTGCAGCCCAACCACGGGGGGGGGGGGGGGGGGGGGGGGGGAAATGGAGGTGCAGCACTCTCTGAAGGGGAAAGAGCCCTTCTGCGCTTCATATTCTGCCAATTATCAGGGAATAACGCCTCAGAGGGCATACCCAGGCTAGAATCCACCGGGGGGGGTGGGGGGCATTAGAAGAGGCCCCTGCAGGGCTTTGTGGGAGAGCTCTTTTAAGCATGTATGCTTTATGCATTAAGACGACAAAATCAGAGGAGAAAAACTCATCCTGGGCACCCGGATATCAGCCTCACTCCGAGCCCTCCCCCTGGGCTCAGGACTCTCCGTCTCAGCGGAGGTCGCGCCATGTGGTAAATTCAAAATGGCGTCTGCTGCCAGCTCAGAGCGCGAAGAATCGTCGCTCGCCATGCTCGGGCCGGCTCTGTACAGCACGATTTACAGAGCCCCGCTGCTGATCTTCGCTTGCTACACTGGAACAGTGCTTTACTGTCTCCGCAGCCATCGCCGAAAAAGGCGGTAAAATTCAAAATGGCGGTTCGCGCCAAATCGCCCCGATCGCGGGCCCACCCCGGAGGAGTCAGAAAACACTCTTACCTCACTGGACCGAGTATCACAGCTCCGGTCCCACAGAAAAAGGCAAGGAAAAACCTCTGTTCCTTTTTTTTTTTTAAACGCTGTGAGGAAAGCAGAGGTAAATAGAACTCCGGAGGCTCAGGTGAGTGGGAAAGGCAGGGAAAGGGCGAACCTATGTGCCTGCATCCACTGTTGGTGGGGAAGGACAGGGAAAGCTAAGCAATGTTTCCACATCCACGGAGGTATGGGTAAGGCAGGGAAAGGGCGAACCTATGTGCCTTTAAAGTGAAGCTGCTATAGCCTCCAACACCCCTGCTAACAACTGGCAAAAGCACAGGACCAACCTTCAGGCAGATTTTAGATGGAGCTCGAAGAAGCTGCAGCCACTCTGCTAGGGGAGATAGAGAATACTGAAGAGAGGCAGTGGAGCAAGCTGGTATGAGGCACTGAAAAAAGTGTGCTCTCTATCTCCCTCTGCTGGTTGATGGACACAACCCATCTGTAATGGCTGCATCTGCTTGATGACAAGGAAACCTCATTTTCTAATTTGCCATAGCTATAAGGTGATAACATTCCACAGCTTTGAACAAAATACCATTGAATGCTCTATGGACTCCTTTTACTAAGGTGCACTAATGATTAGCGTGTGCTAAGCAGCCCATAGGAATGGACTTCTTAGCATTTAGCGCATGTTAATCGTTAATGCACCTTAGTAAAAGGAGCCTTATGAGATCCTTTGTAGACTACTGTAACAGGTAAAAGAGGCTGATGACCCTAAGTGTCCTTTTCCTTGATTAATTGCATAAACTGGTAAAGAACAAACCAGTGTAGGGTGCAAATAGCACAGCTATCTACCTGCAATGGGTGGAAATGAAAGACAACAAGATAAATCAGGCACATTAATGGGTGAGTGAAATCATCTATGTCTAAAGCATTGTTGGAGTGTTTCAGTTATTGTGGTCTGAGGGCATGTATTGTACTGATGACAATAAAGAGAAATGAAAAAAAAAATCAGCACAGACTCAAGAGTTCAGAAAAAGCAAGGTTTCACCAAGCAGGTGCAGGAGTTTCTCTGTTGTTATCACCAATTGGCCCTTCAATCTACTCACACAGCTTAGCAGTCAGCACCCCAGAAAGGTGAGGTGTGGGTGTCTACTTATCCTATGCAGAACATCCCTTTACAGATAAGCAACTAAGCATTTCCTGTTGACAAGCAGGATGAAAGCAGTCACACTAGTGAAGGCTCCCATAGATGAGGGCTGCCTAAAGTGTGAATTGATTCTGAATTATGAGAAGCAACCCAACTAAACAATTTGGAAGACTTGACTGTCAATTAAAGAAGTTTTATAGAACTGCTTTGTTCAAATGTACTGTCTCTTTGGGACAGACAGTTCAGCAGCAGTGAGATGTAAAATCATGAGTGGAAGACTTTGCTGCAGTATCTACAACTCTCCTCACCCAAAAAAAAGCAGAAAGGCAAGTGACATCGCTATGGCTCTAATGTATTCCCACAGCATCTGTTAAGCATAATCCTGCTACAATGTACCACTGTGCTATGCAATCCATTATATATTAACATAGTAGTAGTAGTAGACGGCAGATACACACTTGCAATGGTCCATCTCATGCGCCCAGCAAAGTGACTCTGTGCAGAACATGTAGGTTACCTTCTCTATGCCTTTGTATAGGACTGTACCTGCTGCTCCATGCAGGTTATACCCCTGTGTCATTTGCTTTGCTTTGATCCATCCTCTTTCCAGTTTGACAAATTTCACTTGGCTACCTGAATTCTGAACATGTTTACATCATAGGATATGAAAAGCTAGATAATGTGGTCACATTTTTTTTTCATTTAGTATGCCACACTTTTTAACCTTTGTGTAAAGCTTCAGGAAAAAAACAGAAAGCACAAATGATGTGAAACATTGATACCACCTTCACCAGGAATTTACGTTGCATTTGCAGAACTACCCTACTGTGGAAAAACTCACTTCTACTTGTTCTACACTACTCAGAATTTTGTAGACCTCAATCATATCTCCCCTCAGCCATCTCTTTTCCAAGCTGAAGAGCCCTAACCTCTTTAGCCTTTCCTTATATGGGAGCAGTGCCATCCACTTTATCATTTTGAGTCGCTTTTCTTTGAACCTTTTCTAATTCCGCTATAACTATTTTTGAGATACAGCGAACAGAACTGAATGCAGTACTCAAGGTGAGGTCGCACCATGGAGCGATACAGAGGCTTTTTGGCTGCTGCCACACACTAGGCAGAAAATTTCAGCATACTGTCTATGAAAACACCTAGATCTTTTTACATAGTAACATAGTAGATGATGGCAGATAAAGACTTGAACGGTCCATCTAGTCTGACTAATAAGATAAACTCATAGCATAAGGTATGATTGTAAAAAAAAATGTTTTGCTAACATAGGGTTAATCATTCTTACTATTTCTAAATTAAATGTAGATTCTTAGGCCTCTCTGAACTAGATTCTGTGACCTTGTGTACATGAGTTGTAGAATGGGATGTGCTTAGATAACTTGCTTGAGAACCAGACAAGTTGACTCCCAATAGTCTAGAAATGTAAAATGTTAGAAAATATGAAAGTGTTGACAGACACACAGGCAACAAGCTTTCATTGTATTCCTGCACATAGAAAATGTATAAGAGACACAGGGAGGATTTTTAGAGTCAGAAAATCTTTGAACTGTGGTTGGATATTGTCTCTTGCTTGCAAGCAATCAATAAACCTGTTTGTGATTATACCTGCTTGATCCTTTGGGGATTCGTGAGTATAATTGGTTAAATTCTTTTAACAATGATGTGATACATTATATGTATACCTGATCTTGATTTGTCCAAGGTGGACCCTAGCATCAGGTAACTGATTTGGGTTATTCTTCACAATGTGTATCACATTGCATTTGCCCACATTAAATTTCATCTGCCATTTGGATGTCCAGTCTTCCAATTTCCTAAGGTCTTCCTGCAATTTTTCAAAATCTTGCCAGACAGCAGCCAGTTAGAGAATTGCAATTTGTTTAAGATAACTCACTTCTTCATTCGTGTCCTTTGAGTAGGAAATGAAAGGATATGTGCTCTGTATATTATACAAATCATCACTTGTGGTGCTGCACTTCACAACAGAACCCAAGACCCCAAGTTAGGCTGTCTCTCACTATTTACCATCATAAAGACCAAAGAACCCAGCCAATTTAATGTAACATGATATGAGAGAAGATGTACTATTTGCTCCCACTGGAACTGCAGTGCCTGCTTAGAGAACAGGGAGATGTTGCAGAGGCAGATAAGATATATCTGTTTATGAGTGTTCTGGATCTACAGGATATATGGAGCACAAAGCGAATGCTACATACCTGTAGAAGGTATTCTCCGAGGACAGCAGGCTGATTGTTCTCACTGATGGGTGACGTCCACGGCAGCCCCTCCAATCGGAATCTTCACTAGCAAAGGCCTTTGCTAGTCCTCGCGCGCCGATGCGCACCGCGCATGCGCGGCCGTCTTCCCGCCCGAAACCGGCTTGTGCCGGCCAGTCTCATGTGTAGCAAGACAAAGACAAGGGAAGACACAACTCCAAAGGGGAGGCGGGCGGGTTTGTGAGAACAATCAGCCTGCTGTCCTCGGAGAATACCTTCTACAGGTATGTAGCATTCGCTTTCTCCGAGGACAACCAGGCTGCTTGTTCTCACTGATGGGGTATCCCTAGCCCCCAGGCTCACTCAAAACAACAACCATGGTCAATTGGGCCTCGCAACGGCGAGGACATAACTGAGATTGACCTAAAAAATTTACCAACTAACTGAGAGTGCAGCCTGGAACAGAACAAACAGGGCCCTCGGGGGGTGGAGTTGGATCCTAAAGCCCAAACAGGTTCTGAAGAACTGACTGCCCGAACCGACTGTCGCGTCGGGTATCCTGCTGTAGGCAGTAATGAGATGTGAATGTGTGGACAGATGACCATGTTGCAGCTTTGCAGATCTCTTCAATGGTGGCTGACTTCAAGTGGGCTACCGACGCTGCCATGGCTCTAACATTATGAGCCGTGACATGACCCTCAAGAGCCAGCCCAGCCTGGGCGTAAGTGAAGGAAATGCAATCTGCTAGCCAATTGGATATGGTGCGTTTCCACACAGCCACTCCCCTCCTATTGGGATCAAAAGAAACAAACAATTGGGCGGACTGTCTGTTGGGCTGTGTCCGCTCCAGATAGAAGGTCAATGCTCTCTTGCAGTCCAATGTGTGCAGCTGACGTTCAGCAGGGCAGGAATGAGGACGGGGAAAGAATGTTGGCAAGACAATTGACTGGTTCAGATGGAACTCCGACACAACCTTTGGCAAGAACTTAGGGTGAGTGCGGAGGACTACTCTGTTGTGATGAAATTTGGTGTAAGGGGCCTGGGCTACCAGGGCCTGAAGCTCACTGACTCTACGAGCTGAAGTAACCGCCACCAAGAAAATGACCTTCCAGGTCAAGTACTTCAGATGGCAGGAATTCAGTGGCTCAAAAGGAGGTTTCATCAGCTGGGTGAGAACGACATTGAGATCCCATGACACTGTAGGAGGCTTGACAGGGGGCTTTGACAAAAGCAAACCTCTCATGAAGCGAACAACTAAAGGCTGTCCTGAGATCGGCTTACCTTCCACATGATAATGGTATGCACTGATTGCACTAAGATGAACCCTTACAGAGTTGGTCTTGAGACCAGACTCAGACAGGTGCAGAAGGTATTCAAGCAGGGTCTGTATAGGACAAGAGCGAGGATCTAGGGCCTTGATGTCACACCAGACGGCAAACCTCCTCCACAGAAAGAAGTAACTCCTCTTGGTGGAATCTTTCCTGGAAGCAAACAAAACACGGGAGACACCCTATGACAGACCCAAAGAGGCAAAGTCTACGCTCTTAACATCCAGGCCGTGAGAGCCAGGGACCGGAGGCTGGGATGCAGAAGCGCCCCTTCGTCCTGTGTGATGAGGGTCGGAAAACACTCCAATCTCCACGGTTCTTCGGAGGACAACTCCAGAAGAAGAGGGAACCAGATCTGACGCGGCCAAAAAGGAGCAATCAGAATCATGGTGCCTCGGTCTTGCTTGAGTTTCAACAAAGTCTTCCCCACCAGAGGTATGGGAGGATAAGCATACAGCAGACCCTCCCCCAAATCCAGGAGGAAGGCATCCGATGCCAGTCTGCCGTGGGCCTGAAGCCTGGAACAGAACTGAGGGACTTTGTGGTTGGCTCGAGATGCGAAGAGGTCTACCAAGGGGGTGCCCCACGCCTGGAAGATCTGTCGCACTACACGGGAATTGAGCGACCACTCGTGAGGTTGCATAATCCTGCTCAACCTGTCGGCCAGACTGTTGTTTACGCCTGCCAGATATGTGGCTTGGAGCACCATGCCGTGACGGCAAGCCCAGAGCCACATGCTGACGGCTTCCTGACACAGGGGGCGAGATCCGGTGCCCCCCTGCTTGTTGACGTAGTACATGGCAACCTGGTTGTCTGCCTGAATTTGGATAATTTGGTGGGACAGCCGATCTCTGAAAGCCTTCAGAGCGTTCCAGATCGCTCGCAACTCCAGAAGATTGATCTGCAGATCGCGTTCCTGGAGGGACCAGCTGCCTTGGGTGTGAAGCCCATCGACATGAGCTCCCCACCCCAGGAGAGACGCATCCGTGGTCAGCACTTTTTGTGGCTGAAGAATTTGGAAAGGACGTCCCAGAGTCAAATTGGACCAAATCGTCCACCAATACAGGGATTCGAGAAAACTCGTAGACAGGTGGATTACGTCTTCTAGATCCCCAGCAGCCTGGAACCACTGGGAAGCTAGGGTCCATTGAGCAGATCTCATGTGAAGGCGGGCCATGGGGGAGTCACATGGACTGTGGAGGCCATGTGGCCTAGCAATCTCAACATCTGCCGAGCTGTGATCTGCTGGGACGCTCGCACCCGCGAGACGAGGGACAACAAATTGTTGGCTCTCGCCTCTGGGAGATAGGCGCGAGCCGTCCGAGAATCCAGCAGAGCTCCTATGAATTCGAGTCTCTGCACTGGGAGAAGATGGGACTTTGGATAATTTATCACAAACCCCAGTAGCTCCAGGAGGCGAATAGTCATCTGCATGGACTGCAGGGCTCCTGCCTCGGATGTGTTCTTCACCAGCCAATCGTCGAGATATGGGAACACGTGTACCCCCAGTCTGCGAAGTGCTGCTGCTACTACAGCCAAGCACTTTGTGAACACTCTGGGCGCAGAGGCGAGCCCAAAGGGTAGCACACAGTACTGGAAGTGACGTGTGCCCAGCTGAAATCGCAGATACTGTCTGTGAGCTGGCAGTATCGGGATGTGTGTGTAGGCATCCTTCAAGTCCAGAGAGCATAGCCAATCGTTTTCCTGAATCATGGGAAGGAGGGTGCCCAGGGAAAGCATCCTGAACTTTTCTTTTATGAGATATTTGTTCAGGGCCCTTAGGTCTAGGATGGGACGCATCCCCCCTGTTTTCTTTTCCACAAGGAAGTACCTGGAATAGAATCCCAGCCCTTCTTGCCCGGATGGCACGGGCTCGACCGCATTGGCGCTGAGAAAGGCGGAGAGTTCCTCTGCAAGTACCTGCTTGTGCTGGAAGCTGTTAAGACTGAGCTCCCGGTGGACAATTTGGAGGTTTTGAGGCCAAATTGAGGGTGTATCCTTGCCGGACTATTTGGAGAACCCACTGATCGGAGGTTATGAGAGGCCACCTTTGGTGAAAAGCTTTCAACCTCCCTCCGACTGGCAGGTCGCCCGGCACTGACACTTGGATGTCGGCTATGCTCTGCTGGAGCCAGTCAAAAGCCCGTCCCTTGCTTTTGCTGGGGCGCCGAGGGGCCTTGCTGAGGCGCACGCTGCTGACGAGAGCGAGCGCGCTGGGGCTTAGCCTGGGCCGCAGGCTGTCGAGAAGGAGGATTGTACCTACGCTTGCCAGAAGAATAGGGAACAGTCTTCCTTCCCCAAAAAAATCTTCTACCTGTAGAGGTAGAGGCTGAAGGCTGCCGGCGGGAGAACTTGTCGAATGCGGTGTCCCGCTGGTGGAGCTGCTCTACCACCTGTTCGACTTTCTCTCCAAAAATGTTATCCGCACGGCAAGGCGAGTCCGCAATCCGCTGCTGGATTCTATTCTCCAGGTCGGAGGCACGCAGCCATGAGAGCCTGCGCATCACCACACCTTGAGCAGCGGCCCTGGACGCAACATCAAAGGTGTCATACATCCCTCTGGCCAGGAATTTTCTGCACGCCTTCAGCTGCCTGACCACCTCCTGAAATGGCTTGGCTTGCTCAGGGGGGAGCGCATCAACCAAGCCCGCCAACTGCCGCACATTGTTCCGCATGTGTATGCTCGTGTAGAGCTGGTAAGACTGGATTTTGGCCACGAGCATAGAAGAATGGTAGGCCTTCCTCCCAAAGGAGTCTAAGGTTCTAGAGTCCTTGCCCGGGGGCGCCGAAGCATGCTCCCTAGAACTCTTAGCCTTCTTTAGGGCCAGATCCACAACTCCAGAATCATGAGGCAACTGAGTGCGCATCAGATCTGGGTCCCCATGGATCCGGTACTGGGACTCGATCTTCTTGGGGATGTGGGGATTAGTTAAAGGCTTGGTCCAGTTCGCAAGCAATGTCTTTTTTAGGACATGATGCAAGGGAACAGTGGACGCTTCCTTAGGTGGAGAAGGATAGTCCAGGAGCTCAAACATTTCAGCCCTGGGCTCGTCCTCCACAACCACCGGGAAGGGGATGGCCATAGACATCTCCCAGACAAAGGAAGCAAAAGACAGACTCTCAGGAGGGGAAAGCTGTCTTTCAGGAGAGGGAGTGGGATCGGAAGGAAGACCCTCAGACTCCTCGTCAGAGAAATATCTGGGGTCTTCTTCCTCTTCCCACGAGGCCTCACCCTCGGTGTCAGACAAGTTCACGGACCTGTGTCTGCAACCGTGCCCGACTCGACTCCGTGGAGCCACGTCCACGATGGGGGCGTCGAGAGGTAGACTCCCTCGCCCGCATCGGCGAAGCACCCTCCGCCGACGTAGTCGGGGAGCCTTCGTGGGAGGCGACGGCAGCCGGTACCGCACGCGGTACCGACGCCGGAGACCTCACCTCGGGCGATGGGCCAGCCGGCGCCACGCTCGACGGTACCAGTGGCGCAAGCACCGCCAGTACCGGAGGGATAGGGCGCAGCAGCTCCCCCAGAATCTCTGGGAGAACGGCCCGGAGGCTCTCGTTCAGAGCGGCTGCAGAGAAAGGCATGGAGGTCGATGCAGGCGTCGACGTCAGAACCTGTTCCGGGCGTGGAGGCTGTTCCGGGCTGTCCAGAGTGGAGCGCATCGACACCTCCTGAACAGAGGGTGAGCGGTCCTCTCGGTGCCGATGCCTGCTGGGTGCCGACTCCTTCGGCGACCCAGAGCTCTCGGTACCGACATGGGAAGGGGACCGGTGACGATGCTTCTTCGACTTCTTGGGACGAAGCATGTCACCGGAGCTTCCCGGTACCGACGAGGAGGACGTAGAATCCAGCCGTCGCTTCTTCGGGGCCGAGATCGAAGAAGGTCGGTCTCGGGGGGGCTGTACCGCAGGAGCCCTCAGGGTAGGGGGAGACCCACCCGAAGGCTCACCGCCACCAGCAGGGGAATGGACAGCCCTCACCTGCACTCCAGACGAAGCACCACCGTCCGACGACATCAGCAGACGAGGTCCCGGTACCACCGACGTCGATGCAGCTGTCCGATGTCTCGGCGCCGATGCCTCGATGCACTCGATGTACTGGTCGCCGAGGTTGAAGGTCTGGACGCTGGAGACGTCGATGCACTCGATACCCCCGGTGCCGATGCCGACGAAGAGCCCGAGAACAAAATGTTCCACTGGGCTAACCTCGCTACCTGAGTCCGCCTTTGCAAAAGGGAACACAGACTACAGGCCTGAGGGCGGTGCCCAGCCCCCAGACACTGAAGACACGACGCGTGCCTGTCAGTGAGCGAGATTACCTGGGCGCACTGGGTGCACTTCTTGAAGCCGCTGGAAGGCTTCGATGTCATGGGCGGAAAAATCACGCCGGCGAAATCGAAAGACGAAATGGCGAAATTTGGCACAGAAAAAAGGGGAATTTCGACCGGGGCCTAAGTAAGGCCTACCCCGACGACGAAAGAAAACTTAACGGGGCGACAAAAACTCGAAATAGAGGAAGGAAAAACCAAAAATGGTTAATCCAAACAATTTCTGGATATCTCACAGAAAATAGTCGAAAAACGACGTGCGAGGCCGACTTTTCGGGGCACGAACGGTAAAGCACAACCGTACCGAGCGCGGAGAAAAGAAGACTGGCCTGCACAAGCCGGTTTCGGGCGGGAAGACGGCCGCGCATGCACGGTGCGCATCGGCGCGCGAGGACTAGCAAAGGCCTTTGCTAGTGAAGATTCCGATTGGAGGGGCTGCCGTGGACGTCACCCATCAGTGAGAACAAGCAGCCTGCTTGTCCTCGGAGAATTGTATTATAATAATAATAAACAAAAACAAATAATAAACCTAAGGTTTGCTTAGTGTAGTTGATGACAAACTGCAAAGCGTACAGAGGATAAACTGACTTGATAAATGTCAGATCTGGAAATACTAGGAAGGAAAAAATCCTAGATGAAATAAATGACTGCTTAATGGAGCAGCTGATTCAGGAATTGAGAAGAGAGGGAATTATTTTAAATCAAGTCTAGTGGAATGCAAGAGTTGGAGTTAAAGGTAATGATGTTAGGTCCACATGACAATAGTGACCATAGCATGATCAAAAGACTATCTAGCAAGAGAATAGGATCAAAGCAAAACAAATGACAAAGGAGTGTTACCTGCACAGGGCAACAACTACAATCAAAAAACAACTCAGCCCTCCTTAATTCCTCCACTCCTTTTTGCCAGCTCTTTATCAAAACCCCGGGTGGGCTCAATGGTCTTGGAGGGCCTAAAAGAAAATTAGCAGATAAGACCTATTTTCTCTTTTCCTTAGTGGCCATCCAGACTGGTTAAGATTCTTGGGAAGTACTAATTCAGTATCCTCATGGGCAGGACCTGGCTAAATGAAAACACCCTGGCTCCGAAAGCAGCGCCCTGAGATCCCTGCATATCAGTCCTGTAATGTCTCATAAAGGAATGCAAAGAGGACCATAGTGTTGCTTTACAAACATGCATTCGCTGATAGGCCACCAGAGTGAGACAGATTTCCCTCATCTTCAGCCAGTTGATCAGCCACTGTGCTTCCTTCATAAACCAACGCCCCTGGGCTAATTGACCTAAACAGTGAGCCACCCAGCTCCCAAGACGGGCATCCCAAGACCTTTACCTACTCTTCATAAATGAAACCTGGATCCATGACCAAAAGGACCCCATAATCCTAAACCTGTGTGCCCCAGGATAGAAAATAACACACTGGACCAAAAAAGGAAAAGAGAGGCGGAGGCATAGCATTAATCTATCGATCCCACTTTACCACCGAAACCACTGCCAAGTCCATGACACCTCACCTTGAAACGGCCTCAATCAGAATCCACAACAAAACCCTTTGCGATCATTTGAATTGTGTCCTGTTCTATAGACCTCCAGGTAATTGGAACGAAGGCCAGACTAACTTCATGGACTTCATTTCAAACACACGTGTAACCAACTCCAATGTACTAGTAATAGGAGACTTCAACCTTCACTTAGAAGACCCAAACTCAATAAACGCAAGAGAATGTAAGGAATTCCTCCAATCATGGGATCTAAAATGGCCACAAATGCAAGCAACCTACAACAAAGGGCACACACTTGATCTCATCTCACACAAACTTTCAACAGACCAAAACTTAATAATAACAGATATTAAATGGACAGAAACACCCTGGACTGATCACTACAAATTAAACTTAATCCTACACTGGCAGAAGACAGGGTTACACCAAATACAAGATCACACATCCTACAGAAGAGGTCAAGTAGACACAAAAACATTCTGGCAACACATATATAACAATGAATGGACAGCACAAACAGACTCCATATACTACCTCATGGAATGGGATAAAAGATGCAAATACATACTAGATGAAATAGCACCCTTAAGAACAAGATCATCACGTAAGCATAACTCGATACCATGGTTCAACGATGAACTGAAAAACCTAAACACACAATCCAGAAAACTTGAACGTGCATGGGAAAAAACAAAAGATGAACACACACTCAACACATGGAAACAATCACAAAGAAAGTACAAATACGCTATAAGACAGACCAAAAGATCATACTATAAAACTAAAATAGGAAAGATTACAAAGACATGAAGAAATTATACCGTGAACAAACTCAGCCACCAACCTGGTCACTTCATCGAATACAGACATCCCATCTGCAGATGAACTTGCCAAATATTTAAATGAAAAAATTGTAAACCTATGCAATAAGCTACCTCAGGACAACACTGACATCGAAAACTTCCTAAATGAGTTGGACCCAACTACTGGAGAATTCCCGACTGAACGAACTTGGCTAAATTTTGCCCTCCTCACTGTCGATACAGTTGCACGGGCGATCAGCAGGTTCTCCAACACTCACTGTAAACCAGATACCTGCCCCAATTACCTAATGAAATCCGCCCCTGACCGCTACATAGTAGACCTCACATCCCACCTAAATTACATACTACAGCAAGGTCTGTTCCCTAAGGAAAATGGCAATATCCTACTCACTCCAATACCAAAAGACACCAAGAAAAAACCAAACGAAATCACTAACTACCGCCCAGTAGCATCCATCCCGTTGTCAGTCAAACTGATGAAAAGCATGGTAGCCAAACAACTTACAGATTATATAAACAAATTCTCAATATTTCACGAATCACAATCAGGTTTTTGCCCCCTCCACAGCACAGAAACATGATCAAAAGACGATACCCATACTGCATAACTACCAAAGACCAAACAGATATACCACACCTCACCACACCGTCAACAACCATAACGAAGAAAGAACACAACCAAATGGACACCCTCAACAGAAGGGAAAAAAAGATCATTAAAAACCCTCACAAACTATGAAACGACAACTATCAAAATGTCCCACATAACACCGAACACTGAAGACCCACACCAAAATATTTAAGTAGGCTACGTTAATGCCAGATCCATAGTAAACAAAACAACAATAGTAACAGACTGGATCATGTCAGCAAAACTAGATCTACTCTTCATCACTGAAATCTGGATCCATAAGAGGACCCAATCATCCTAAACGTATGCCCTACAGGATATAAAATCACTCACTGGACCAGAAAGGAAAAGAGAGGTGGAGGCATAGTGCTCATATACTGATCCCATTTCACCACTGAAACCACAGGCGAATCCATAACAACCCAACTCGAAATAGCCTCGATCAGAATCCAACAAAAAACCCTGCTCGACCACCTAAACTGTGTCCTGTTCTACAGACCACCATACAATTGGAAAGAAAGCCAGTCAAACTTCATCTCAAATACTTGCGTACCCAACTCCAATATACTAGTACTAGGAGATATTAACCCTCACCTAGAAGACCCAAACTCTACCAATGCACGAGAATGCAAAGACTTCCTTCATCTATGTCATCTTAAATGGCCACACACGCAATCAACCCATACGAAAGGGCACACTCTCAACCTCATCTCTCTATATAAAACGCACCTCCAACGTTCTAATGAAGCCTCCCCATTCTCCCAACGTTCTAAAATGTCATGGTGTAGATCGCCTTTTTCTCCATTAGTGTCTGCCCCGCCCTCACATCGCCTGTAAGAAAGAAGGGAGGACTACCATCACCCCGCCCTCGCGTCACAACTCGATGACGTCGAGGGCGGAGCACTGACACGGGAGGAAGCGAGGGAGGAAAGCAGCATGAACGTGGGAGGGAGGGAGCCAGCCAGCCTGAACGTGGAAGGGAGGGAGGGAGCCTGGCAGGCAGCCTGAACGTCGCAGAGAGGGAGGGAACGAGCCAGCCAGCAAGCCAGCCTGTACCTGGGATGGAGGGAGCGAGCCTGAACGTGGCAGTGGGAGGGAGGGGGGGGGGCCACGACAGTGAAGCTGGGAGGGGGGAGGTCAATGAATCGCATCGCCCACCCAATTGTGACGTCACACGCATCGCCTGCAAGAAATAAGGGAGGAGTACCATTGCCCCGCCCTCATATAACAACGCGATGATGTCGAGGGCGGAGCAGTGACACGGGAGGAAGCGAGAGAGCAAGCCAGCCTGAACGTGGGAGGGAGGGAGTCAGACAGGCAGGCAGCCTGAACATCGGAGGAAGGGAGGGAATGAGCCAGCCAGCCTGAACGTGGAAAGGAGCGAGGGAGGGAGCCAGCTTGAACGTGGCAGTGGGAGGGAGCCAGCTTGAACATGGCAGTGGAAGGGAAGGAGGGCCATGACCCTGAAAGCCGGAGGGAGAAGGGGTCACGACACTGAAACTGGGAGGGGAGAGGGGAGGAAAAAGGGGGGGAAGGAAGGGGGGAGGGAAGACACGGGGGAGGGGGAAAGAGGCCGGGAGACGGAGGGGGGGGGGGGGCCCTGCCGCACACTCTCATTCTCTCTCACACACACATTCTCACACACAAAACCTCACTCTATGTCACACACACTCGCACATTCACTCTGTCTCTCTCTCTCACACAGTCACTCTCACACACACTCTCTCAAACATACACATTCCAATGAAAACCTTGCTAGCGCCCGTTTCATTGGTCTCAGAAACGGGCCTTTTTTTACTAGTCTCATACTGTCCATGGACCAGAACCTAATAATAACAGAAACTAAATGGACTGACCATTACAAACTAAGCCTATCCCTAAATGGCAGAACATTCTCTCCACATAAGGGAACACACATCCTACACCACGAGAGGCCAAACAGACGTGGAAACATTCTGGAAACAGATATACAATAATGATTGGACAACACAAACGGACTCCATATACTACCTCTCCCTCTCAGAATGGGACAAAAGATGTAAACACATATTAGACAAAATAGCACCCTTACGAACAAGAACCTCACGCAGACACAATTCAATACCGTGGTTCAACGAAGAACTGAAAAAATTAAAAACACAATCCAGGAAATTGGAACGCGCATGGAAAAAAATAAAAGATGAACATACACTCAACGCATGGAAACTATTACACAGGAAATACAAATACGCAATAAGACAAACCAAAACGTCATACTACAAAACTAAAATAGGGCCGGATTACAAAGACACGAAGAAACTATACCATCTCGTGAACAAATTACTAGACATAACGCCAGTCACCACAACCAATACTGACATCCCATCTGCAGACAGCCTTGCTAAATACGTCAACGAAAAAATTGCAAAGCTACGCAAAACACCACCTCAGGACAACACGGACATCGAAAACCTCATCAATGAACTGGACCCATCCCCTGGTGAATACCCAGCGGACCGAATCTGGTCAAATTTTGCTCCCCTCACTGCCGATACAGTTACCCAGGCAATTAAGAGGTACTCCAACAGCCACTGTCAACTGGACACCTGCCCCAGTTACCTAATAAAATCCGCCCCCACCACCGCTTCATAACAGACCTCACATCCTACTTAAACTTCATGCTTCAACAAGGTACCTTCCCTAAATAAAAAGGCAACATCCTACTCACCCCAATACCAAAAGACACCAAAGAAAAAAACAAATGACATTACCAACTACCGTCCAGTAGCATACATCCCACTAGTAGTCAAATTAATGGAAGGCTTGGTAACCAAACAACTTAATGATTACATAGACAAATTCACAATATTACACGAATCACAATCAGGATTCCGCCCCTTACACAGCACCAAAACAGTATTACTTACTCTCTTAACTAAATTCAAGCAGGAAATAGCAACAGGTAAAAGTATACTTCTTCTACAATTTGAAATATCCAGTGCATTCGACTAAATTCAAGCAGGAAATAGCAACAGGTAAAAGTATACTTCTCCTACAATTTGACATATCCAGTGCATTCGACATGGTCAATCATAATATATTACTAAGACTCCTAGATTATTTCAGAATCGGCGGAAATACACTCAAATGGATCAAGGGTTTCCTAACCACAAGAACATATCAAGTGAAAGCTAGCACAAGCATATCATCACCTTGGAAACCAGACTGCGGAGTACCGCAAGGATCACCACTATCACCGATCCTTTTCAACCTCATGATGACCCCACTAGCCAAGTCCTTATCCATTCAAGGCCTTAACCCATTCATTTATGCTGATGATGTCACAATATATATCCCCTACAAACACGATCTGGCAGAAATCACCAATGAAATCAAGCTCAGTTTGAACATCATGGACTCATGGGCAAACGCATTCCAATTAAAACTCAACACAGAAAAAAAACGCAATGTCTCATCATCTCATCCCAATACAACACATACAAACCCACAAACATAAACACCCCAGGTTATACCCTTCCTATTGCAGACAGCCTGAAAATTCTCGGAGTAACAATCGACCGGAACCTCTCACTAGAGAACCAAGTGAAATCTACCATTAAAAAAATGTTTCACTCATTGTGGAAACTTAAACGTGTGAAACCATTCTTCCCGAGGGAAATATTCCCCAACTTGATACAATCAATGGTACTGAGCCATGTAGACTACTGCAATGGAATCTATGCGGGTTGCAAAGAACAAATTATAAAGAAACTTCAGACCGCTCAAAACAACAGCAGCCAGGCTTATATTTGGAAAAACACATTTTGAAAGCGCCAAACCCCTCCGAGAAAAACTGCACTGGCTCCCAATCAAAGAACGTATTGCTTTTAAAATCTGCACCCTGGTTCATAAAATTATCTACGGCGAAGCCCCGGGATACATGACAGATCTCATAGACCTGCCAACCAGAAACACAAGATCAGCACAAACATACCTAAATCTTCACTACCCAAGCAGCAAAGGACTCAAATACAAATCAACGTATGCATCCAGCTTTTCCTATTTAAGCGCACAACTATGGAACACACTGCCAAAAATAGTAAAAACAACGTATGACCACCTAAATTTCCGGAAAGAACTAAAAACAAACCTGTTCAGAAAGGTATATCCCACTGACCCAACATAAAAGCCTGAGTACCTGCAACACAACAAAACCAAAAATCGTAATGGACACACCCCAACTTCCCTTTTCCTCCCTAAGTTCCCCAATACGCCTACCTACATGAACCTTATTCTACCACAATAACACCTTGTATTTGTTCATACCGGAACTGGCGAACGCCACTATGGTACTATGTAAGCCACACTGAGCCTGCAAATAGGTGGGAAAATGTGGGATACAAACAGTGGTGTGCTGGAGCTGGCTCTGTCCGGCTCACAAGAGCCGCTTGTTAAATTTTGACAGCTCATTCGAGCCGGTTGTTGTTGGGGGCGAGCCGGCTCCATTGGGGGAGGTAAGCATGGCAGGAGGGCGCCATCAAAGGCCATGCTTACTTCCCCTGCCGCTCCGAGGCATGTCTAACGATGTCCTTCGCCCCCACCCTGCCCTCCTGCTCCCATCTGACATTTTAAATTACCTCCGTCGAAACCGCTATTTAAAGCCCTGCTGCGTGCAGGCCGTCTCTCCAGGATTCCCCTGCTTGCTTTGGTGACGTTCGCGCCCTTAGTCCTGCCTTCTGACGTCATTTCCTTTTTCCGCGAAGGCGGGACTAAGGGCACGAACATCACCAAAGCAAGCAGGGGAATCCTGGAGAGACGGCCTGCACGCAGCAGGGCTTTAAATAGCGCGGGCTTCGACGGAGGTAATTAAAAAAGATAGATGGGAGCGGGAGGGAAGGGTGTTTGTGCAGCGCTGCGTACGCCTTGTAGCGCTATAGAAATGCTAAATAGTAGTAGTAGTAGTAAGGACATGTTCACTGGACATGTTTGGGAAGGGCAGGGGAGGGAGGAGAATCACCGGGTATGGATGGGGAGAGGGGGGCAGGGGAGACACTTGCTGGGCATGGATGGGGAGAGGGGGGCAGGGGAGAGACTTGCTGGGCATGGATGGGGAGAGGGGGCAGGGGAGAGACATGCTGGGCATGGATGGGGAGAGGGGGCAGGGGAGAGACATGCTGGGCATGGATGGGGAGAGGGGGGCAGGGGAGAGGTTTGCTGGGCATGGATGGGGAGAGGGGGGCAGGGGAGAGATTTGCTGGGCATGGATGGGGAGAGGGGGCAGGGGAGAGACTTGCTGGCATGGGCGGGGAGAGACCTGCTGGGCATGGATGGGGAGAGGGGGCAGGGGAGAGACCTGCTGGGCATGGATGGGGAGAGGGGGCAGGGGAGAGAGGAGAGTTTCAGGACATGGATGGAGGGAAGAGCAAGAAAAATTCTGGACATGGATGGAGGGGAGGGAAGGGAGAGAGAAGAAATGCTGGACATGGAGGGAAGATAGAGGAAGGAGATTAGATGAGGGAAAAGGAATTGAGGAGAGAAACTGCACATGGATGGAGAAAATAGGAAGAAGCTAGATCCACTGGACAGTCAAGTCTGCGGAGGATCAGAAATGAAGAAGAAAGGAGGAAAGAAAAGAAATAAATGGAAAGGAAGCCCTGGAAACGGAGTCAAGGGAACAGATAGAGAGCAGCAGAATCAGATACTGGACCAGCATGATCAGAGAAACAAAGTCACCAGACAACAAAGGTAGAAAAAAATAATTTTATTTTCATTATAGTGTTTGGAATATGTCCACTTTGAGAATCAGGTGCTGAACGTTAAAAGTTTATATTTATTTACTTATTTATGGCATTTTATCCCATATTAAACATGAATTAGATTGGAACCTGGGATCATTTAATTTTTTTTCCTGGAGAGAGTAATGCATTGCCCCCTCCCCCCGGCTATGGCCAGCTCTGCAATTTTGGGGGGGGGGGGGGCGCAGAGGTGGGTGGGTGGGCGCAGAGGTGGATGGGGGGGGGGGGGCGCCAAGGTGGACCGGGGAGAGAGCCTGTTGTTAAAAATTTACCAGCACACCACTGGATACAAATGTAACAAATAAAATACTAATCACTCTCCTAGCCAAATTCAAGCAGGAAATAGCAATAGGCAAAAACATCCTCCTCCTCCAATTCGACATGTCTAGTGCATTCAACATGGTAAACCACAATATATTAATAAGATTACTAGATAAGTTCGGGATCGGTGGAAACACACTAAGCTGGCTCAAGGGTTTCCTAACCACAAGAACATATCAAGTAAAATCAAACTCAAACATATCATCACCGTGGAAAGCAGACTGCGGAGTATCACAAGGATCACCACTATCACTGATCCTCTTCAACCTAATGATGACCCCACTAGCCAAGGCCTTATCCAACCAAGGCCTTAACCCCTTCATCTATGCAGACAATGTCACAATATACATTCCGTACAAATCTCAACTGACAGAAATCACCAACAAAATCAAGATCAGCTTGAATATCATGGACTCTTGGGCAAATGCATTTCAACTAAAACTCAACAAAGAAAAAACTGTCTTATCCTCTCATCCCAACACAGTGCGGACAACCCCACAACTATCAACACACCAGATTACAGCCTCCCTATCTCAGACAGCCTGAAAATCCTTGGCGTTACATTGGACCACAACCTAACACTAGAGAGCCAAGTGACCTCCACAACAAAGAAAATGTTCCAATCAATGTGGAAACTCAAACGCGTGAAACAATTCTTCCTGAGGGAAATATTTCGCAACCTGATACAATCAATGGTACTAAGCCAGGTAGACTACTGCAATGGAATATATGCGGGATGCAAAGAACAAACATTAAAGAAACTTCAGACCGCTCAAAACACGGCAGCTAGGCTTATCTTCGGAAAAACGCGATTTGAAAGCGCAAAACCCCTCCGCGAAAAGCTACACTGGCTCCAAATCAATGAATGCATAGCTTTCAAAATCTGCACTCTGGTACACAAAATTATCTATGGTGAAGCCCCAGGATACATGACGGGCTTGATCGACCTACCAACTAGAAACACATCCGAATCAACACGAATGTACTTAAATCTACACTACTCAAGCTGCAAAGGACTCAAATACAAATCAACTTATGCATCCAGTTTCTCCTACATAAGCACACAACTATGGAATGCATTACCAAAAGCCGTGAAAACTACATACAACCACCTAAACTTCAGGAAAAAACTAAAAACTAACCTGTTTAAACAGGCATACCCTACCAATCCACCATAAATGCCTGATCTCTGCAACACAACAAAACTAAAGTATGTAATGGACATAACACAACTTCTCCATTGTACGATTCCATAATGTGGCTGTTGCCACATGAACTTTATCTAACCACAACATAACTTTGTATTTGTTTACACTGGAGTGTGCAAACGCCTCTCCGGTACTATGTAAGCCACATCGAGCCTACAAATAGATGGGAAAATGTGGGATACAAATGTAACAAATAAATAAATAAATAAAATTAAATCTGTCATGACAATCATCCACCTTGGGGTCTCCAGACTCATGCCTTTTTCCAGATTGATCATTCACCGACACTAATGGAGACGGCACAGCACTGCTCCCCTGAGAGAAGCTTGCTTCCCCAAGGCATCACTCAGTGGAGACCAACATGCCAGTGAACCCTGGCCAAAAGAACCACCTCAACAGACATCACCATGGATCTCCACACCTACAGGTAATCCCATGCTTGAGGAACAGGTACCGAAAGGAGAAGAACTTGTTCCTGCAACTTGAGGATCCTTTCTGGAGGCAGGAAAACTTGACCCAACCGAGTATTGAAGCGGACTCCCAGATATTCTAGGGGTTGCGACAGAGAGAGAGATGACTCTTGACAAGATTGACAATCCAGCCTAGCTGTTCAAGAAACTGTATTACCCAAGAAGCGCTCGGCTTGCTCTTCTGGAAGGACTTCACCTTCCTTCTTGAGCAAGGCCGTGGCAACCACCACCAAGACTTTGGAAAACGTTTGAGGAGAAGACACGAGCCTGAACCACAGCATGCAAAACAGAAAATGCTGTCCCAAGCTAGCAAAACGTAGAACTGTTGATGTGCTGGATGAATGAGCTTATGTAGGCATGCCTCTGTGAGAGCCAAAGAAGTGAGGGACTCTCTGCTCTGGACCACAACAATAACCGATTGCAGAGTCTCCATACAATAATTAGGCACTTTGAGGGCTCTGTTCATGCGATTGATCCACAAAAGGACAAAAAGTGCCCTCCTTTTTGGGCACCACAAAATAGCTAGAATAACTGTCCTTGTACTGTTCTCTGTGAGGCACTGGCACAACAGCTCGCAAATCCATCAATTTTCACAGCGTGTCCCTGACTGCCCCTGCTTTCCACTGGGAATGGCAGGGAAACTCCACAAATAAATCCAGCAGGGACCACCTGAATTCTAGTGAGAACCACCTTGTAGTGGTGGAGGGGCTTCTGTGTTTCAATGACTCAGAGGACTATGCTGAAGGGTTACCCATATCAGACAGGCCTCTGAGGAGAAACCAGACAAAGAGTGTCCCAAACTCGGAGAGTGGTAAGACGGCGACATGAAGTTCGTATGCCCAACAGCCCAGCTGCCCTCTGAAGTTTCATCTTCTTTACGTAAATTTCCTCTCTGCAATTGCAGTTACCTTAACTGAGAGGAAGGGGACAACCAGCGGTCAGCTGCCGATGGCCAGCGTTTTGTCCCCTGAGCAGCAAGTGCGGGACCGCTGCGCGACGAACTGCCCACAGATGAAAGGGTTGGCGAAGGAGCGTCAACGCTCTTGGACCTGGAAAAAACAACTCCATCGCTCCCAAATTATTCAACCACCATGTCCAAAGGAGTGGAGGAGTGAGTTCGAGGCATATGCTGAAACGGAGGACGTTTACAACAGAACCCGAATTGGCAGAACCACTCCTAAGGGAAATCAACTTGGAGTTTTTGGCTCCCATGGAGGTTACATTGAATACCATCTGGAAGGCGCTTCGGGACCTAACGGTGGCAGTAAATAATTTTGTTTCAGATATAATTTTATTAGAGAGTTACACGGACAATTTAACTGAACCCTTTGAGAGTGAAAAATTGATATAACAAATGATTCTACAGGAGCAAGAAGTGTACATAAGTACATAAGTAATGCCACACTGGGAAAAGACCAAGGGTCCATCGAGCCCAGCATCCTGTCCACGACAGCGGCCAATCCAGGCCAAGGGCACCTGGCAAGCTTCCCAAACGTACAAACATTCTATACATGTTATTCCTGGAATTGTGGATTTTTCCCAAGTCCATTTAGTAGTGGTTTATGGACTTATTCTTTAGGAAACCGTCTAACCCCTTTTTAAACTCTGCTAAGCTAACCGCCTTCACCACGTTCTCCGGCAACAAATTCCAGAATTTAATTATGCGTTGGGTGAAGAAACATTTTCTCCGATTTGTTTTAAATTTACTACACTGTAGTTTCATCGCATGCCCCCTAGTCCTAGTATTTTTGGAAAGCGTGAACAGACGCTTCACATCCACCTGTTCCACTCCACTCATTATTTTATATACCTCTATCATGTCTCCCCTCAGCCGTCTCTTCTCCAAGCTGAAAAGCCCTAGCCTCCTTAGTCTTTCTTCATAGGGAAGTTGTCCCATCCCCGCTATCATTTTAGTCGCCCTTCGCTGCATCTTTTCCAATTCTACTATATCTTTCTTGAGATGCGGCAACCAGAATTGAACACAATACTTAAGGTGCGGTCGCACCATGGAGCGATACAACGGCATTATAACATCCTCACACCTGTTTTCCATACCTTTCCTAATACCCAACATTCTATTCGCTTTCCTAGCAGCAGCAGCACACTGAGCAGAAGGTTTCAGTGTATTATCGACGACGACACTCGGATCCCTTTCTTGGTCCGTAACTCCTAACGTGGAACCTTGCATGACGTAGCTATAATTCGGGTTCTTTTTTCCCATATGCATCACCTTGCACTTGCTCACATTAAACGTCATCTGCCATTTAGCCGCCCAGTCTCCCAGTCTCGTAAGGTCCTTCTGTAATTTTTCACAATCCTGTTGCGAGTTAACGACTTTGAATAACTTTGTGTCATCAGCAAATTTAATTACCTCGCTAGTTACTCCCATCTCTAAATCATTTATAAAAATATTAAAGAGCAGCGGTCCTAGCATAGACCCCTGAGGAACCCCACTAACTACCCTTCTCCATTGTGAATACTGCCCATTTAACCCCACTCTCTGTTTCCTATCCCTCAACCAGTTTTTAATCCACAATAGGACATTTCCTCCTATCCCATGACCCTCCAATTTCCTCTGTAGCCTTTCATGAGGTACCTTGTCAAACGCCTTTCGAAAATTCAGATACACGATATCAACCGGCTCCCCTTTGTCCACATGTTTGTTTACTCCTTCAAAGAATTGAAGTAAATTGGTCAGGCAAGATTTCCCCACACAAAAGCCGTGCTGACTTGGTCTCAGTAATCCATGTCCTCGGATGTGCTCTGTAATTTTGTTTTTGATAATAGCCTCTACCATTTTCCCCGGCACTGACGTCAGACTCACCGGTCTATAATTTCCCAGATCTCCCCTGGAACCTTTTTAAAAAATCGGCGTTACATTGGCCACCCTCCAATCTTCTGGTACCACGCTCGATTTTAAGGATCAATTGCATATCACTAACAGTAGCTCCGCAAGCTCATTTTTCAGTTCTGTCAGTACTCTAGGATGAATATCATCCGGTCCAGGAGATTTGCTACTCTTCAGTTTGTTGAACTGCCCCATTACGTCCTCCAGGTTTACAGTGAAGTCAGTAAGTTTTTCCAACTCGTCCGCTTGAAATACCATTTCCGACACCGGTATCCCACCCAAATCTTCCTCGGTGAAGACTGAAGCAAAGAATTCATTCAATCTCTCCGCTACGTCTTTATCTTCCTTGATCGCCCCTTTTACCCCTCTGTCATCCAGCGGCCCAACCGATTCTTTTGCCGGCTTCCTGCTTTTAATATACCGAAAATTGTTTTTGCCTCTAATGCTATCTTTTTTTCGTAATCCCTCTTTGCCTTCTTTATCTGCGCCTTGCATTTGCTTTGACACTCCTTATACTGCTTCTTGTTATTTTCAGACGGTTCCTTCACCTCACTTTTCAACCACACTGGCTGTCTTTTGGACTTCTGCCTTTCTTTTCTAATTCGCGGAATATGTTTGGCCTGGGCCTCCAGGATGGTATTTTTGAACAGAATCCATGCCTGTTGTACAGTTTTTACCCTCTCAGTTGCCCCCCTAAGTAGTTATGATTTTGAAAATGATAATAGACCAGAAACTTTGAATAATAAAATTAATATTATAGATGATTAATATCGAGATTATTGTTTTTCCCAGAGTTCCGGGTATGACTCCTAAAGTTTTCCTCAGAAATATTTCCTCAATTATTACTTTAAAAGGAGTGAAGCCTGTGAAGCCGGTTGAACAGCAGCTTTCACCTTCTCTGCAGCCTGCTTTTTGACTTGGCCTGTCCGGACGCCCCCATCTCATCCTGCCACGGTTGCAGTGGCCGGTTGCCACTGTTCAAGCCAACTGAGTTGAAGACGTTTTATCTCTGGACTGCCACAAGAACGGCCAAAACAGCTGCCTTTTAAAAAGGTTTATTTATTTATTTATTTTAACCTCGTTGCTGATGCCTAAAAGCCTCAAGGGTACAGAACAAGGTCTGTAGCTGAGGTCAAGCAATCCTCCAGAGGAA
Source organism: Microcaecilia unicolor (assembly GCF_901765095.1). Taxonomy (NCBI): domain Eukaryota; kingdom Metazoa; phylum Chordata; class Amphibia; order Gymnophiona; family Siphonopidae; genus Microcaecilia; species Microcaecilia unicolor. The sequence continues at coordinate 186,883,751 of NC_044038.1, read as the reverse complement.
GAGCACAGGGGGAGGGATCCGGCCACCTGGGTGTGACACCCCACAGGGAATAAGAAGCCCCTTAGGACTTACACCCTGTAATAGAGATCCAAGTGTGGGTTCTCTAACATTTATAACCCAACCTAGAAACCCCAAACGGGCCTACCAGACTGAGTACACTGTACACATCTACCCTCTGCTGAGACTGAGAAAATACTGGTTAGCAGAAGGTCTGCACAGGCTACTTGTATAAGAAGTTTTAGTGTTCTCAGTCTTCCTCTGCTGGTAGGAGTGCATAACCCAAGCATCTTGAACGGTCTGGAGGATTGCTGAGGAATTTCATGTCATTGTAATTGCATCTCCTCTGATCTGCCAAAGCCTTTCATTTTCCCTTCCCTTCTTCCTTTGCCCCTTCCACTGTCATTGTAATTGGCTCATCAGTTCATTGTAAGCCGCTTTGAGGCTGTTTTAAGTGGTATTAAGTGAGGTATAAATGTTTTGAATGAATGAATGAATAAATAAATAAATAAATGACCTCAAGAACCTATTGGTCTGTTGTAATTTGTGTCCATCTCTGGTAAAATCTTTTACTGGGTGCCTACTGTTACCAGAGGTTCAACCCCAACACCTTTATTGTGAGTTTCTAATCTGACTAGGAGCTCCTGCACTGGGCTCTCTGCCCCCTCAATAGCCTCCCTGAAAGGCCAGAGTTCTCTGAAAAAAATCGACCCCTCTGCATCCCACTGAACCTGCTGGGGCAGTACTGCCTAGCTTCTCAAAAATGTCAGCATGCAGAAACACTTCTGCCCACACCCTGAGGTTTATCCTTGGAATCCCCGAGACAACACACCAACATATCCAGCTCCTCACCAAAAGGCATAGAACCTCTAAAAGAAAGCATACAAAGCTTAGACGGAATCCATGTCTGCTGCCCAGCCCTGAAGCCACAGGGCACTGTTGATCACCACTGAGAGCGCCTTATTCTTAACTAAAGCTTGCAAGAGATCATACAAGGTTGTCTGCCAAAAAGGAAGAGCCCATTTCCAACTTAGCTATTTTCCTGTCTAAGGCTCTATGATCTGATGGTGGGGCCTGCAGAATTCTCTTAGCCTACTGGAAACACACTCTGGGCACCAGACCCCCACCACACACGGAAGCCTGCAATGTCAAAACTGTTAGATCAAAACTGCAGTTCAACAGGGTTTCCATCCTTTTTTCATGGGGATCCTTAAGGGCAGCGCTGCCATCCACAGGAATGGTAGTCTTCTTTGTGACAGCCATCATTTACCACATCCACGATGGGCAGATGGAAGGAATCCCAGTCTAACTCACAAATGGTGTACAGTTTCCCTATCGTTCTCGCTACCCTGCAGGGCGTGTCTGGGCATTTCCACTCATGTGAATTATTTCCCGAATATCACGATTCATGGTGAAAGACTCAACAGGCACCTTATGCTCTTCACCAATGGGTTCACTTTTTTAGCCAAACTACCACCAGTGACCTCATCTTGAATTCTGACAACTCTTCCCTATGAAAAATGCAGAACACTGTGGGATCTTCACCCAGGGGAAGGCCTCCCTCCTCTCTGAGGTTTCCATCTGGAAGATGGTCCTCCTTGAAATTAAAGAAATCCTTGCCATAAAATTCCTGCTCCAAATCCAATAAATTATCTGCCCAGTCCACCCTAGGATGTTGGTGCAAGAATTGGAGCTTCCCCCGGAGCGCCTCCCTCTATGGATTCCCCTGACTGCCAGGCTCTGTACAGAGACCACATGAACTTTGAGGGAAAGCCAACCTTCCTCAAGAGTAATCCTATTCTCAGAAGCCGCAGAACCCAGAAGAGACCTTCAGAGCCAAACGAGGGATATCGGAATGACAGGCTGAATCCAAAATGGCAGTGGTTCCCACTGAAGATGGGCCTGCCACCACAGTATCACTCATGCTACCTGCATGCGCCTGACTCTCTAACTGCAGCACACTGGACTAAGCTACTGCAGTTGATTTTGGCTCTCCACACAGCTGACAAGGAGCACTGAAAAAAAAATCAACCCCCTTCTTTTCAAAGGCACAGCTAGTCCACGCTTATGCTGAAGGGAGTAGCAGTGCTAAATCTGAGAAGAGGGGAACACCAAGAGCAGAGATGCCCCCCCACCCCAAAAAAGCCCTCCATGCCTGGTTCCCAGCAATTGCCCAGGCACCAGCATGTTTTTTTCAGCCTGCCACTTGTAAGTCATTTAACTTTACTGCACTTCTGTTTTTCTTTTTCCACGCAGATCTGCAGTTTTACTGGGAACAAGGCCAATCAAGCCTCCAGGGATCCTGGAGCCGAGGCATACACTCTCAAACCTCCCTTTAAAGAGGGTCAGCTACAGCGAGAAGGAACTCGGCCTTTCGGGTGTAGCACCCCTGGAGGAAAATTGGCCCCAATGGATCAGTACCCACAAAATATGATGATCTTCTACACACCTCCAAGGACACTAAGGTCCTCCCAAGGACCATCACTAACCACACCCTAGCTAAAAGACATCACACGATATGATACCTGCAAGCAAGCCTTCTTCAGAGTAGCCCCCACATTCTGGAATGCACTCCCTGAAAGGCTCCACTTAACACAAGACTACCTCTACTTCACAAAGCAGGTGAAAGGGCTTTAATGGAAGAAATAACTAACTTGTTAGTTTCACTCACACACACAAGGACTGACACAGGCTGCACATACTGCAGCAGGACATGTTTATCCACTCCTACCCTAGATGAAATAGTATTTAACCATCTCTCTGACCTCATGTCCACCTTTCTTTAAAATTAGTCACCTTATTTTCTAAATCCTCTTACCTATATGTTTCATCTTTGCTTATACCCTACACTGTCAATTAAAATGTTCTATTATGTATTGTGTTGTCATTGTCATTGTAAGCAGTATACTATGAGGCATATTTTCAAAGCACTTAGCCTCCCAAAGTTCCATAGAAACCTATGGAACTTAGCCTCCCAAAGTGCTTTGAAAATATGCCTCTATGCCATACTTTGTATTATTTGAATATTTTTACTGCTGTAATTGTCTATTGCTCAGGTTTGATTTATTCTAACTGTACACTGCCTTAAGTGAATTCCTTCAAAAAGGCGGCAAATAAATCCTAATAGTAAATAAATAAATAAAATAGGGAGATGCAAAGGGACTTCCACCCTCCACCCCTTTTTTAATCATGTGCGAGGACTTCTCCCAAGAACTAGGTCAAGAAACAAACAGATCTCCACTCCTTCCCTTCCTCCCCAACCCACGGATCCCTCCTCAGGTCTACCAGACCAAATACTGGCTGGCAATCAGTGTTCTCAGTCTCCATCTGCTGGTAGGAGTGCCTAACCCAAGTGACTTGACCGGTCTGGATGGCTGCTAAGGAAACACAGTTGCCTGTTGGGTTGAGCAGAGCTCCAATAAACTCCAATCACTCTACTGGGTTTAAATGAGACTTGGGATAATTTATGACAAACCCTAGCATTGCAACACTCAAATGGTTAAGTGCACTTATTTCTTTGCTCCTTTTCAAGAAGTATGCTTATGGTTTAAGTTTTTATATCGCCCAATTCGTCTAGGTGGTTTACAAAAATAAAATAAAAATGAATTCATTGGGAAAGGAATCCCATTTTAAACAGGAAAGACATTCATACTAGAACATCCATAAAGCAATAAGATTAAGATACAATAAAAGCTGTTGATGTGACTTCAGGATACACCCCCATATGCCATGCAAAATAAATGAATTTTAAGTAACACTGAATTTTTTATGATAGTTCGGATCTCAGAAAACATGGAAGGCAATTCCATAAGGATGGGTCAACAACGAAAAAGGCACAATGGCAGATAGACTCATAATATGCTGATTTTAAGCCTGGTAACACTAATTGATGGTTATTTAAAGAGTGGAGAAGACGAGAAGGTGTGTAAAGGATAGTTTAATTTGATAAATATGGTGGCGCTCCATCATGCAAAGCTTTGAAAGTTAAAACTAGAATTTTAAACTGACTACAGTGTTCTACTGGGAGCCAATGTAATTGTCGAAGTGTAATAGTGTGCTTAGCGAGCCAATCATCCTAAGTATATGCAGCCCCAGTTTGCATATATATGCTTCAACAATCGCTAGACAATTTGTGAAGATATGAGGAGCTGATCTGAGGCCAAAAGGCAGAATGCAAAATTGGTAGTGCTGTTGCCCTATGGCAAATTGCAGATAACTTCTGTGACTTGGATATATCTGTGGGTAAACGCATCCTTTAAATGCAGAGACCATAGCAAGTCCTCCTTTTGGAGAAGAAGAATGAGGGAGCCTTTTATTTGGTAGGAAGTTTGTTTAGGGCCCTTAGGTCTAAAATGGAGCAAAATTCTGTCTTTTTTTGTGATCATGAAATACTTGGAACAGAATCCTTGTCCTCCATCTGGTGGAATGTTTTGACCACACTGGGGGGGGGGGGGGGGGGGGGGGGGTGCAATTTGGAAGAAGACCAGTTTACAAGTACCTGGTAAGAAAAATGTTTTGTATTTTGGGGGGATCTTGCCAAGTATTTGTGACCTGGATTGGCCACTGTTGGAAACAGGATGCTGGACTTGATGGACCTTTGGTCTGTCCCAGTATGATAATACTTTTGTACTTATGAGTGCACCTGAAGAAAAGAGAAATGTCTTACCCTCATCATGGGACCCTTCTCCTACTGGAATGCCAACATACACCATGACGTTTACAGCATCAGACACATCCAGGTGCAGGTTTGTGGTGCCAACCCGCCTGTCTTCTGCAGTAATTAAACCTAACAGAAACAAAGCAATCATCAAGACTCACTACAAAATGTAAATAAATATACTATCATATAATCTGACTGAAACATATAATTACTTTTCCAAGTCAGATGTGGCCTTTATCACATCCATAAGTAGTATTTAAAAGGCCATGAGTTTTCTGTTTAAATACTGTGTTTATCAGTATTTTATTTCTATAGCTATTGAAAACAAACTAAATTACACCCTCTGCCTGATATTTAGGGCTATTTAACCAGTCAGAATGGATGCTGACCAGTTAAATAGCGCTTAATCATCTATCTGCTGATATTTAGTGGGGAATAACCAGCTATCCTCAGCTGAATATCTGCAGTTAGCAAATAACTGGTTATATCACACGATATAAACAGCTATCCACTGATTTTTAAACCAGGTTTTGGCGGTCATATGTGGCCACGTCAAACCCTGGTATATCTTTGGTCGGTTTAAAGATAACTGTCTATGTCTGAACATCGACATAGCTGGTTATCTTCAAATTACCCCAAAAACCCCACATATTTAATGAAGGTCACAGGAAAAGGCCTGGCACTTAATATCTGGATTCAGTGCGGACCACGGGAGACAGACCGGCTATCTCCCGTGGTCTGAATATCGGGGCCCTTGTCTTATACCTTCAACTAAAATCACATATTTTATATTTTTGTATTATATAATTTAAGATGAGAAAATGTAAAATTAACTCCTAAAGCTTGGTTAAATTCAATTATTGCTGTTTTAGTGCAAATGTCACTGGTAAATGACTGCAAAGATCAGATACATAACATTGCTGCTATTAGCCAATGAGCAAATGGTTAAGCAAATGACAATTATGATATACTAGTAAAAAGGTGAAATTAGATCTTACCTGCTAATTTTCTTTCCTCTAGACCCTCCAGACCGGTCAAGACGTGTGGGTTATGTACTCCTACCAGCAGAGGGAGACTGAGAAAACACTGAGCTTTGAACACTGACTATATAACCTGTGCAGTACATACAGTAGCCAGTATAACACTCACAAAGCAGAGCAACAAAAAACACAACTTTAACTTTAACCAGCAACCCTGTACATGGCTTCCGCCAACTGCAAGAACATACACTGTTCCTTTCATTGCATTGTAGCGACTGTCATTACGTGCTTCCACAGGTGGACTTTCTGCAACGCCACACCTGCACAGACCCTCACCAACCAAAAACTGGTAACAAGAGTCTGATATTATGACAATCATCAGCTGCCAAGAGATGCCAACAGCAACCTACCTCCTGGCCTACAGTATACCTGGTTGGGTCCTTGACCGGTCTGGAGGGTCTAGAGGAAAGAAAATTAGCAGGTAAGATCTAATTTCACCTTCCTCAGCGACCCTCCAGACCGGTCAAGACGCGTGGGACGTACCAAAGCAGTAAATACCTTATGGGCGGGACCTACGAAGGCCAGAGGTCAACACTGCTGCTCCAAAACTCGCCTCTTCCTTCGCATGCACATCAATCCTATAATGCTTCACAAACGAATGCAACGAAGACCAAACCGCCGCCCGACAAATATCTGAAGAAGGAATCATACTATTCTCCGCCCAAGAGGCTGCAACCGCTCTGGTAGAATGAGCAGAAAACACCTTAGGAACCTCACGGCCCTTCACCAAATAGGCCGACGCAATTGCCTCCTTCAACCATCTTGCTATCGTCGCCTTTGATGCCGCTGCACCCTTTTTAGGGCCACCATGAAGCACGAACAAACGATCCGACACTCTGAACTCCTGTGTTCTAGACAGATAATACCGCAAGATGCGCTGAAGATCTAACTTCGCCAGCCGACGCTGTTCCGAATCTCCCGCCAAGTTACCTAAAACAGGCAACGAAATGACCTGATTAACATGAAACTCCGAAACCACCTTTGGCAAAAAGGAAGGCACCGGCCTCAAAGACACCTTTTCCTTGGAAAAAGACAGAAAGGGCTCTCTACACGACAGAGCTTGCAATTCCGAGACTCTCCGAGCTGAGGTAATAGCTACCAAAAAGACCGCCTTCAAGGAAAGATCTTTGCACGAAGCCGCCACCAAAGGTTCAAATGGAGGTCTGACTAAGGCATCTAAAACGAGATTCAAATCCCACGGGGGAACCAACCACCGACGAGGCGGCCGCAACAACTTCACACCCTTCAAAAAACGAACAACCTCAGGAATAGAAGCTATGGACTTCCCCTGAACCTTCCCCCGAAAACACGACAACACTGCCACCTGAACCTTCCAGGTAGCCAAGGCCAGACCCCTGTCCAAACCATCCTGCAAAAATTCCAAGACCTCCGCCACCGAGGAACGAAAAGGCATCACCGTCCGCTCTGCACACCAGTGCTCAAACAATCTCCAAACCCGAACATACGCCAATGAAGTGGAGGTTCTGCGGGACTTCAACACTGTATCAATGACTCTGGCAGAAAACCCTTTCTTCCTCAACCTGTGCCTCTCAAGAGCCAAGCCATAAGCGAGAACCGAGCCGGGTCTGGCATAACTATCGGGCCTTGACACAAGAGTACTGTTTCCGACAACTGAAGGGGCTTCGCGACCGCCAACCGCACCAGATCTCCGTACCACGGTCGACGCGGCCAGTTCGGAGCTATCAAAATCACCCGTCCTGAGTGCCGCTCGATGCGCTGGATTACTCGACCTACCAACAGCCACGGAGGAAACACATACAGCAATCCCTGCAGCCAGGGTAACAGCAGAGCGTCGAGACCCTCCGCACGCGGATCTCTCCGACGACTGAAAAACCTTGTGACTTGGGCATTGCGCGCTGTGGCCATCAGATCCATAACTGGCAGACCCCAGACCGACACAATTCGGCCGAACACCGCCTGATGCAGAGACCACTCTCCGGGATCCAGAGTATGCCGGCTCAAAAAATCTGCGTCCACGTTGTCCACCCCGGCCTCATGAGCCGCCGAGAGCGCCTGAAGATGACCTTCCGCCCATTGGCATAACAGTGCCGTCTCCTCCGCGACAGCCTGACTCTTTGTGCCCCCTTGACGATTGACATAGGCCACGGCTGTGGCATTGTCGCAGAGCACTCTGACTGCCTTGTGGAGAAGCAGTGACTGAAAGCACTGAAGTGCCAACCGAATGGCCCGAGTCTCCAACCGGTTGATGGACCACCTTGCTTCCGCCTGGGACCACCGCCCCTGCGCTACCTGACCGAGACAATGCGCTCCCCATCCTAGCAGGCTGGCGTCTGTGACAAGAACCACCCACTGAGGGGACTCCAACGGCATTCCCTTCTCCAGATTGCAAGTTCTGAGCCACCAACGGAGGCTGCGGCGGACAACCACCGACATCGGCAGACGTACCTCCAACTCCTGCGACAGGGGAGCCCACCGACTGAGTAGAGAGGACTGAAGCTGACGCATGTGCGCCCTGGCCCAAGGAACTACTTCTATGGTTGCCGCCATCATCCCCAGAAATTGCAGGTAAGACCGGGCCGTCGGTGACGACAGTGCAAGAAACCGCCGAATCAGGTCCTGCAACTTGCTGATTCTTGGGGTGGGGGGGGGGGGGGGGGCAAAAACACTCGACCCGAACTCGTATCGAACAGAACGCCCAGATACTCCAGAGACTGCGACGGTACCAACTGACTCTTGCTGAAATTCACCACCCAGCCCAGCGACTGGAGAAACTGTACCACACGCGACGTCGCCCCCTCGCTCTCCGCCCGGGACTTAGCCCGAATCAACCAGTCGTCTAGATACGGGTGCACCAAAATGCCCTGCCGGCGCAACGCTGCCGCCACCACCACCATGACCTTGGAAAAGGTGCGGGGAGCTGTTGCCAGACCGAAGGGCAGGGCACAAAACTGAAAGTGCTTCCCCAAAACGGCAAAGCGAAGAAAACGCTGGTGCGCCGCTCGAATGGGAATGTGAAGATAAGCCTCTGTCAAGTCCAGAGAAGTTAGAAACTCTCCCTGCCGGACTGCAACAACGACCGACCGCAACGTCTCCATGTGAAAAGAGGGAACTTTGAGCGCTGCATTGACTCTCTTTAGATCTAAAATAGGCCGAAAGGCATCCTCCTTCTTTGGCACCACAAAGTAAATTGAGTAACACCCCGAGCGTTGCTGAGCGGGCGGAACAGAAACCACTGCTCCCAGACTGAGAAGACGACGCAACGTGTCTCGTACTGCTGCTCTCTTGAACCTCGAGTGACAAGGGGACTCCAGAAACCGTTCGGGCGGAGAGGTCTCGAACTCCAGGGCATAACCATCTCGAACCACTTCGAGAACCCACTGATCTGATGTGATGTGGACCCAGTTCTGGTAAAACTGACTCAGCCGAGCCCCTACAAGCACCAGAACCTGGGTCCGCACACCTTCATTGGGCAAGCCGCCCCGAGGTCTGACCTCCCCCGAACGAGCCCCGGCCTCCGTGACGACTCCCGCAAAAGGACTGGGTGCGCTGGAAGAACCGACCTCTAGAAGGCCCACTAAACCTACCAGGCCTATACCGTCGAGCCTCACTAAGTCGACCTCGAGAGGAATTACCCCTAACTCCCAGCTTGGGACGAAAATCCGGGAGTCGAGGCACCTTGGCCTCACTAAGGCCTTTCACTAACTTATCCAACTCTTCGCCAAAAAGCCTAGAACCCTTGAATGGGAGAGAACACAACTTAGCCTTAGAGGCCGCATCCGCGACCCAACCTCTTAACCATAGAGCCCTACGCGCTCCCACTATCATAGCCATATTTTTAGCCGACGCACGCAACAAATCATACAGTGCATCAGACAAAAAAGACGAACCCATCTCCAACTTGGCTAAATCCTGTAACCCCGAGGTCCCAACCTCCCCGGGATCATCCAGGAGCTACTCGGCCCAGCGAAAACACGCCCGCGCCACCAGGCCCCCACACACCGAGGCCTGGAGAGCTAGCGCCGACAAGTCGAAGCTTCGCTTAAGAAATGCTTCCAACCTCCTATCCTGGGGTTCACGGAGTGCGGCCCCACCATATACTGGAATAGCCGTCGCTTTAGTAACCGCTGTAACCACTGCATCTACCGTAGGAGCCTTAAGGGAATCCCTATCCTCCTGCGGCAGGGGATAAAGTCTCGCCATTGCCTTAGAAACCTTACACGGCGAATCTGGCGAATCCCATTCCTGGGTAATCATCTCCATGAGATCCTTGTTCATAGGAAAGGTCCGTGCTCTACGCTGAATTCCTTTCACCAAAGGATCCTGCCCAGATTCACCTGCAGCCACCTCAGGATTAAATTTAAGGGTAGATGTGACCTGATCAATGAGCTCCGAAAGCTCATCCCTATGAAAAATCCTGACTACTGAGGGATCTTCCCCAGGAAGGGAGTCCACCGGATCTACCGGACCCTCAAAACCCTCAGACTCTCCCCCATCACTAAATGGGCCTTCCGTGCCCACCTGAGACAGACATTCCTCGTCCTCTGTCCACTCTATCCGGGGTCTTTTAGGCAGCATGGGACTAACCCCCTCCCCTCTCTGGGGGGGGGGGGCCCGATTTCCAAGCCTGAAAAAGCGTCCATACAAACTCTGAAGGAAAGCCAACCCCTCCTGGACCCTCATTAGGCACTTTCTGTGGCAGAACGGAGGCAACTGGCTCAACCACAGCAGCCTCTGCAGAACACGCTGAATTCAAAATGGCGGCCGTTCCCGCCGAAACTGAAAGCGCTGCCGCCGGACCTGCCTGAGTTGCCACTGATAAAGGGGTCGCCGATACCGCCGGGACTTCCGCGGTTAACTCCGGGGGAACTGCCTCCAAACGTTTGGGTTCACCGCACAGCCGACACTGACCGCCCGGCGATTCGATGCCCCGGCGCGAGCACGTGCGACAACGGAGGAGTTTGCCCGCCATAACTCCAAAGATAAAGGCAGCGCTACCCCATACCGGCCCCAATGTCAGGCAAGCCCCAAAAACACTGCTCTCTCGCTCCTAGGCCGGAAAAGAACTCCCGTTCGTTCCGCACCAAATAAATAAATATATCTCCCTTAAAGGGACAGAAGACAATTCTGGCAGCTGAAAATTGTACGGCTCTCAAGGCTGCAGTACACAGAAAGCAGCCGAGGCACAAAGCTGCCAGTAACACAGTACTGGAGAGCAGCACAGGGGGAGGGACCCGACAAGGCAGGTGTGACACCCCAGGGGAAACTACTGGGCCCCACCGGACCCAGGGCCCCGAAGCACTTTTTTTTTTTTTTTTTGGCAAACCACGTACAGGGTACTTAAAGGATAGAAATCTCTTGAAAGAAACCCAAAATCCTTAATCCCTAAAATCAAAGCTACCTCACCAGACTATTGAAGACTGCACAGGCTGTCCTTCTACCTCTGCTGTGACTGAGAAAATACTGGCTACTGTATGTACTGCACAGGTTATATAGTCAGTGTTCAAAGCTCAGTGTTTTCTCAGTCTCCCTCTGCTGGTAGGAGTACATAACCCACGCATCTTGACCGGTCTGGAGGGTTGCTGAGGAAAGGCCCGTTTCTGACACAAATGAAACGGGCGCTAGCAAGGTTTTCTTCGGCTCCCCTGCAGCCACCCATGTCCAGCGACCCTCTCTCCCCCTGCAGCCACCCATGTCCAGCGACCCTCCTCTCCCCCTGCACCCACTGCTGCCACCCATGTCCAGCGACCCTCCTCTCTCCCCTGTTCCCCTTCCAGTCACCCATGTCCAGCGACCCTCCTCTCTCCCTTGCCCCCCCTCCAGCCACCCATGTCCAGCGACCCCCCCTGCAGCCACCCATGTCCAGCAACCCTCCTTTCTCCCCTGCACCCCCTCTAGCCACCCATGTCCAGTGACTCTCCTCTGGACATGGATCAGCTCTGAGGCATGCTTCCCCCCCCCCCCCCCCCCAGGTTCTGAAGTTGACATCATAATGGCTACGGTGATGCCAGCCTGATCTACGGAGCCTAGCAGACCAACTCGGAAGGAGCCACGGTCCCAGGCAGCAAGACAGAACGTTGGAGGTGAGAATTATTATATAGGATCTAGTGCTAACGTTTTGATTTTTGACCCACTGGATCACTTCAATAGTGCTCCCAACAGATTACAACTGTAACGCAGGCAACACAGGCAACGATCTAACATGCCAAATATCTAGAACAAAAAGGAACTTGCCCCTGCTTACTTCAGGGCTATGTGCATCTGCAGCTTAAAAGCACTATGCGCTCCTCACCTGGTTTTCCAATTTTTGATTAGATATTACACACATTACAAATCATTATTTCCACCTGTGTTATATACATTTATTGTAATTCACCAAGGATATAGATTGTGTGGAATACAAATTTTTGAATAAAATAAAATATGAAGCGTATTATACTGCTGATATACTGTCATGAGTAATACAACAGCAAAATATTAAAATAACAGTACACATTGAAGCATAGTATGCCTCTTACAAAATCATACATTACATTATATACATTAAAATATCTTTGCGTTTTGTGCAAACGTTTCAAAAAATTTTGGAAGTCCTACTAGAATTGCTGAGTATTTGGTGTATGATATGAGTAAAAAATCAGGCCATGCTAATGGGACCTGACGTGCAGCCTGCAACAGGGATACAGAAGATTTGCACTTGAGGTCCTAATATCCCCTTGAGGCAGCAGTTATTTTCTGCAAAATGCTGGTAGTCCTTGGGAGGACCATTTCTTAAAATAGAAACATGACGGCAGATAAAGCCATATGACCCATCCAGTCTGCCCATCCTTTGTAACCCTTAATTCTTCCTGTTCCTAAGCGATCCCACATGCTTATCCCATGCTTTTTCAAATTCTGGAACAGTCCTCGACTCCACCACCTCCACCGGGAGGTCATTCCACGCCTCCACCACCCTTTCTGTGAAATAATACTTCCTTAGGTTACTTCTAAGCCTATACCCTCTTAACTTTGTCGTATGCCCCCTCATTCCAGAGCTCGCCTTCATTTGAAAAAGGCTCTCTTCCTGTACATAAATGCCCTTGAGATGTTTAAATGTTTCTATCATGTCTCCTCTCTCCCTCCTCTCTTCCAGCGTACACATGTTGAGGTTCATAAGCCTGTCCCTATAATTTTTGCATGCACATTGAACACTACAGAGAAGCTCATAAGTCCAATTTTGACAAAAATAATTTAGAAATTAGATGCGTTAGTATTTTAGAAGGTTTTTGCCAATGATAGAATAAGAGGTCCTGTAAATCCTTATTTGAGGCTTTTCCTTCAAATTTTATGAAAGATCACTCATTGCTTGTTCTAGCCTTGGATATTTTTGAACACTGTTCTGTGAAGTTTATTATTTGGAATTGCACTTTATTTTCACACCTCTAATTATCTACTTGTAAGATATTTGCTGTAGCCTTGACAAATTCATTAAACATCTTTTATAGGCTATTTAGGCAGAGGCAGAGAAACGGATGGCTACTGTGACTGTAACTAGAATTAATGTAACAACTGTGGTCGTGACTCCACTTTCAGTCTCACCTTGTCTTCCGGTGGTCAGCTTCAGAGGTGGCTCCAGTCTGTTAATTTCTATGCATTGTTGCCTCTGCTACTACTTCCTTTGTGTTCCAAACCTCACTTTGGTGTTGTGTGTGTTTCAAGTCCCTTTCCTGTAGTTGTGACATCATCAGGGGTTTGAAAAACACCAAACCCCTAAGAGGAAAAACTACATTGGCTTCCACTTAGAGAACGCATCGCGTTCAAGGTCTGCACTCTGGTTCATAAGATCATTCACGGTAACGCTCTGGTGTACATGTCAAGACTCATAGACTTACCAACCAGGAATTCTACTAGATCATCACATACATTCCTGAATCTCCACTACCCCAGCTGCAAAGGACTAAAATATAAATTAACATATGCATCCAGTTTCTCCTACATAAGCATGCAAATATGGAATGAACTACCAAAATCCATAAAAACAACACACGACATAAATAATTTCCGAAAATTACTGAAAACCAACCTATTCAATAAGGCATACTACAAAGATCCATCCTAAATACCAGTAAACAAAATTTATACCAGAACTATACAAAACGGAACGCTCTATTCCTGATTGTTTAAGCTAATCTATCACGATTGTATTTTAACCCAATACCTTTTATTTCTTATTACAAAAATGAACTCTCTGTACCTGATTACCTAATCCACTCTGTCACCTCCATTATAACTATGTATTTCTCTTTCCGGAATTGGTGATCACCATTACGGAACAATGTAAGCCACATTGAGCCTGCAAATAGGTGGGAAAATGTGGGATACAAATGCTACAAATAAATAAATAAATAAATCAGTGAAGACCTTCATAAGGAAGGTGAGGACATTCATTCAGGGCCTTTGCAAAGCCAAAGGTCTCCAGGTTTGTCGGTATGCTTGTGTAGCACTTCTGTCTTGTTTCCTAGTTAGTGTGCTAGGGTTAGCACTTTTGACTGAGTTCTTCTGTTTGTCCATGTGCAAGGGTTAGCACTTCTGCCTTAGGTCTTCAGCTTGTCCGTGTGCAAGGGTTAGCACTTCTGCCTTAGTACTTCAGCTTGTCTGTGTGCTAGTGTTAGCACTTCTGTCTTGGTTATTGCCTGTTTGTGTGGTCGTGTGGCTCAGCCTTGAGCTCTGCCTAGTCTCTTCTGTCTTCTGCTGTTGTGTTTGGGTTCAAGGTTGGCCTTGCGATTTAGCAACTCTGAATAACTTTGTGTCGTCAGCAAATTTAATTACCTCACTAGTTACTTCCATCTCTAGATCATTTATAAATATGTTAAAAAGCAGCGGTCCCAGCACAGACCGCTGGGGAACCCCACTTACCTACCCTTCTCCACTGAGAATACTGACCATTTATCCCTACTCTCTGTTTTCTATCTTTAACCAGTTTTTAATCTACAATAAGACACTACCTCCTATCCCATGACTCTCCAATTTCCTCTGGAGTCTTTCATGAGGTACTTTGTCAAACGCCTTCTGAAAATACTACTACTACTACTTAACATTTCTGGAGCGCTACTAGGGTTACGCAGCGCTGTACAAATTAATAACTAAGGACGGTCCCTGCTCAGAAGAGCTTACAATCTAAAGGACGAAATGTCAAGTTGGGGTAGTCTAGATTTCCTGAGTAGAGGTGTTGTGATTAGGTGCCGAAAGCGACATTGAAGAGGTGGGCTTTGAGCAATGATTTGAAGATAGGTAGGGAGGGGGCCTGGCGTATGGGCTCAGGGAGTTTGTTCCAAGCATGGGGTGAGGCGAGGCAGAAAGGGCGGAGCCTGGAGTTGGCGGTGGTGGAGAAGGGTACTGAAAGGAGGGATTTGTCTTGAGAGCAGAGGTTACGGGTAGGGACGTAAGGGGAGATGAGGGTAGAGAGGTAAGGAGGGGCTGCAGATCGAGTGCATTTGTAGGTTAGTAGGAGAAGCTTTAACTGTATGCGGTATCTGATCGGAAGCCAGTGAAGTGACTTGAGGAGAGGGGTGATACGAGTATATCGGTCAAGGCGGAAGATAAGACGTGCGGCAGAGTTCTGGATGGACTGAAGGGGGGATAGGTGGCTAAGTGGGAGGCCAGTGAGGAGTAGGTTGCAGTAGTCAAGGCGAGAGGTAATGAGAGAGTGGATGAGAGTTCGGGTGGTGTGCTCAGAGAGGAAGGGGCGAATTTTGCTAATGTTGTAGAGGACGAAGCGACAGGTCTTGGCTATCTGCTGGATATGCGCAGAGGAGAGGGAGGAGTCGAAGATGACACCGAGGTTGCGGGCAGATGAGACGGGGATGATGAGGGTGTTATCAACTGAGATAGAGAGTGAAGGGAGAGGAGAAGTGGGTTTAGGTGGGAAAACAATAAGTTCAGTCTTGGCCATGTTCAGTTTCAGGTGGCAGTTGGACATCCAGGCAGCAATGTCGGATAAGCAGGCCGATACTTTGGCCTGGGTTTCCGCAGTGATGTCTGGTGTGGAGAGATACAGCTGGGTGTTGTCAGCATAAAGATGATAGTGGAAACCATGAGATGAGATCAGGGAGCCTAAGGAAGAGGTGTAGATTGAAAAAAGGAGGGGCCCAAGGACAGATCCCTGAGGAACTCCAACAGAGAGCGGGATAGGGGAGGAGGACGAACCATGAGAGTGTACTCTGAAGGTACGATGGGAGAGATAAGAGGAGAACCAGGAGAGGACAGAGCCCTGGAACCCAAAGGAGGACAGTGTGTCAAGAAGTAGGTTGTGATTGACAGTGTCAAAAGAGGCGGATAGGTCGAGGAGGATGAGGATGGAGTAGTGACCTTTGGCTTTGGCGAGGAACAGGTCATTGCAGACTTTAGATAGTGCTGTTTCTGTCGAGTGTAGGGGGCGAAAGCCGGATTGAAGCGGATCGAGGATGGCATGAGAGGAAAGAAAATCATTGCAGCGGCTGTGAACGGTGCGTTCAAGTATCTTGGAGAGGAAGGGTAGGAGGGAAATGGGGCGGTAGTTGGAGGGACAGGTAGGGTCAAGAGATGGTTTTTTGAGGAGTGGTGTGACCACAGCATGCTTGAAGGTGTCTGGGACAGTTGCAGTGGAGAGAGAGAGGTTAAGGATATGACAGATGTTGGGGTGATAGTAGGAGCGTATACAGTTCAAGCTTCTCCTTTTAACTTTCAAATGCACTCAATCTGCAGCCCCCCAGTACCTCTCTACACTCCTCTCCCCGTATGTTCCCACCCGTAACCTCCGCTCTCAGGACAAATCACTCCTATCTGTACCCTTCTCCACCACCGCTAACTCCAGACTCCGCCCCTTCTGCCTCGCATCACCATATGCCTGGAACAGCCTTCCCGAGCCCATACGTCATGCGCCCTCCCTGCCCATCTTCAAGTCCTTACTCAAAACCCATCTCTTCTCCCTTGCTTTTGGCGCATAACCACCTTCCCCACTCATGATACCTACACTGACTACATAGTTTGTAACCTTTAGATTGTAAGCTCTTTTGAGCAGGGACGGTCCTTCCCCATGTTAAACTTGTACAGCGCTGCGTAACCCTGGCAGCGCTATAGAAATGCTAAGTAGTAGTAGTAGTAGTAGTGATGGTGCTAAGTAGGTTGGTGGGGATGGGGTCTGAGGAACAGGTGGTGGATTTCGAGGAGGAGAGGAGATGGTAAAATTATGTATCATACCTGATAATTTTCTTTCCATTAATCATAGCTGATCAATCCATAGACTGGTGGGTTGTGTCCATCTACCAGCAGGTGGAGAGAGAGAGCAAACTTTTGCCTCCCTATATGTGGTCATGTGCTGCCGGAAACTCCTCAGTATGTCGATATCAAAGCTCCATCCGCAGGACTCAGCACTTAGAGAATTACACCCACGAAGGGACACTGCCCAGCTCACCACCGCCGAAACGGGGGAGGGGAATTAACCCAGCTCATCCCCACACAAGTGGGGGAGGGGAATCCGTCCAGCTCATCCCCGCGGAGCGGGGGAGGGACACCACACCCGCCGATGCGGGGGGATCTGGCTTATCCTGCAACCGCAACCGCGGGAGGAGCTGACTGACCCTAACACCGCCGAAGCGGGAGGGGTACAAAGCTGCCCTACAGCCGCACGAAGCGGGAGGGAGTGCCGGCAGAATTTAAATCTCAATCCAGCCCCGTAAAACGGAGGGGAGAGGAATGCAGCAGCTCACTGTAACACAAACTCGTCTCAACTCTTGAAGAATCCAAGTGAAAGAAGAACTTGAACACGAAGTCCTCCTGAAGTAACTGAAGGCTAAACTTGAACCTAAAATTCAACCAGAATATAAACAGTACAGATATCTGGGAGGGGCTATGGATTGATCAGCTATGATTAATGGAAAGAAAATTATCAGGTATGATTATACATAATTTTACCTTCCATATCATCAAGCTGATCAATCCATAGACTGGTGGGATGTACCGAAGCAGTACTCACCCAGGGCGGGACATAGAAATCCCTGACCGCAACACTGAAGCTCCAAACCGGGCCTCCGCCCGAGCAGCCACAGTCAAGCGGTAATGCCTGGCAAAGGTATGGGCCGAAGCCCAAGTTGCTGCCTTGCAAATCTCTTCCAAGGAGACGGACCCTAAGCTGCTGCAATGGCTTCCTTGCCCATCTTGCCACTGTAGGCTTAGAAGCCTGCAGACCCTTACGAGGACCTGTAAACAGGACAAACAGATGATCCGATTACCGGAAATCATTGGTCACTTCCAAGTATCTGATGATGACTCGTCTCACATCCAGGAATTGAGAGCAGAGTATTCCTCTGGGTAGACCTCCCTACGAAAGGAAGGGAGACAGAGCTGCTGAATCACATGGAAGCGAAAAACAATCTTGGGCAGGAAGGAAGGCAATGTGCGAATAGTCACTCCTGCCTCAGTGAACTGCAGAAAAAGCTCTCGACATGAGAGTGCCTGGAGCTCGGAAACTCTTCTGGCTGAAGTGATAGCCACCAAAAAGACTGCTTTCAACGTCAGGTCTTTCAGAGATGCCCTCGACAAGGGTTCAAAAGGCGGCTTCTGCAATGCTCTTAGCACCAGGTTGAGATTCCACGCAGGCACCACTGAGTGCAGAGGAGGGCGCAGGTGATTAACTCCCTTGAGAAAGCGCACCACATCTGGCTGCGAAGCCAGGGAAGCACCCTTCAGGCGGCCCCTGAAGCAAGCCAGAGCCGCTACCTGAACTTTCAGGGAACTGAGCGACAGGCCTTTCTCCAGACCTTCTTGCAGGAACGCCAACACTGAAGAAATTGGAGCAGTGAAGGGAGAAAGTGAGCCTGCTTCACACCACGCTGCAAAGATACGCCAAACCTTGGCGTAAGCAGTAGAAGTAGAGCGCTTCCTCGCTCTCAGCATAGTGGCGATGACCTTGTCTGAGAAGCCCTTCTTCCTCAGACGCTGCCGCTCAATAGCCAGGCCGTAAGACCAAAGGGGGAGGGATCCTCCATCACCACGGGACCCTGATGTAACAGGCCCTGCTCCACTGGCAGCCGCAGAGGATCGCCGACTGAGAGCCTGATCAAGTCCGCATACCAGGGACGTCTGGGCCAATCCGGACCCACCAGGATTACCCCGCCGGGATGCTTTGCCACCCAGTCTAGCACCCTGCCCAACATGGGCCAGGGCGGGAACACATAGAGAAGCTCTTGTGTCGGCCACTGTTGGAGAAGAGCATCTACTCCCAGGGATCGAGGGTCCCGTCCTCTGCTGAAAAAGCGCGGCACTTGGCAATTGGCCGATGACGCCATCAGATCTAGGCTCGGCTGGCCCCAGCGCTTCGTGATGTCCAAGAACGCCTGAGCAGATAGCTGCCACTCTCCGGGCTCCAAGGTATGGCGACTGAGAAAGTCCGCCTTGACATTCATGACTCCGGCAATGTGGGCCGCTGAAAGCTGCTCCAGGTTCGCGTCCGCCCACTGGCATAGATTCATAGCCTCCTTGGCTAGAGGGGCGCTCTTGGTACCTCCCTGGCGGTTGACATAGGCCACAGCCGTGGCATTGTCCGACAGGACCCGTACAGGCTTCAACACCAGTACCGGGATGAACTCCAACAACACCAACCGAATGGCTCTGAGTTCCAGGAGGTTGATAGACCACTTGCCTCTGCAGGAGACCCGAGCCCCTGCGCTGTCCTTCCCAAGCAGTGGGCTCCCCAGCCCATCAAAGAGGCGTCTGTCGTGACGACAATCCACTCCGGGGTCACCAGAGGCATTCCTGCAGACAACTTGTCTGTCTGCGTCCACCAGCTCAGCGCCTTGCGCACTGCTGGGTCCAAGGGAAGGCGCACAGCATAATCCTCCGACATCGGAGTCCAGCGCAGCAGCAGAGATTGTTGTAGTGGTCTCATATGAGCCCTGGCCCAGGGCACTACTTCCATCGTGGCCGTCATAGAGCCCAACAGCTGCACGTAGTCCCAAGCCCGAATAGGAGAGGCTACTAGGAACTAGTCCACCTGAGCCTGAAGCTTGACAACCCGATTGTCTGGCAGGAACCCTCTGCCCACTTGGGTGTCGAATCGAACTCCCAGATACTCCAGGGACTGAGTCGGGCGCAGCTGGCTTTACTCCCAGTTGATGATCCACCCCAGGGAGCTCAAAAGAGCAACCACCCGGTTCACAGCTTTGCCGCACTCTGCATAAGAGGGGGCTTGGATCAACCAGTCATCCAGATAAGGATGGACTTGAACTCCTTCCTTCCTCAGGAAGGCCGCGATGACCATTACTTTGGAGAAGGTCCGCGGAGCAGTAGCCAACCCGAACGGGAGGGCTCTGAACTGGAAGTGTCGGCCCAGTACTGCAAAACGCAGAAAGCGTTGATGAGGAGGCCAGATGGAAATATGCAAGTACGCTTCCTTGATGTCCAAGGATGCCAGGAACTCTCCTGCCTTCACTGCCGCTATAACAGAGCGGAGGGTCTCCATGCGAAAGTGCCGAACTTTCAAGGCCCAATTGACCCCTTTGAGGTCGAGGATAGGCCGTACAGAACCTCCTTTCTTTGGTATCACAAAGAAAAAGGAGTAACGTCCCTTGCCCAGCTGATTTTCTGGCACCGGAACGACCGCCCCCAGGCGGATCAGATTGTCCAAGGTCTGCTGCACTGCCACAGCTTGACCAGAGACTTGCAGGGAGAGAGTACAAACCCGTCTTTTAAGGGTCGGCAGAACTCTAACTTGTAGCCGTCTCTGATGACTTCCAGCACCCAAGCGTCTGAAGTTATTGTGGTCCACTCGCCCATAAACGAGGACAGCCGTCCTCCAATCTGCACTGAGGCGTGGACCAAGGCCCCGTCATTGGGTACGAGACCCTGGGGGAGAACCGGAGGGAGCACCTCTGGGACGGCGGTCTCTGCGAAAGGAATGCTGCTTGGGGGAGAAGTTCCTCTTGAAGGAAGAGGGGGCAGAGGAGCCCGACCTGCCCGGGCGGTACCGACGGGCTTCCTGAAACCGTCCTCTGGAGGTACCAGGGCGAGTACTAGCCCGAGCCCTGACCTCTGGTAACTTCTTGCCCTTAGACGTGCCGAGATCGGTCACGATTTTGTCCAGCTCGACCCCAAAGAGCAGCTTGCCTTTAAAAGGCAATCTAGCCAGGCGGGATTTAGAGGCGTGGTCAGCAGACCAATGCTTCAGCCAAAGCCACCGCCGCGCAGAGACTGTCTGAGCCATGCCTTTAGCTGAGGCTCTCAAGACATCATACAGCAAGTCTGCCAAATAGGCTAAGCCCGATTCCAGGGCCGGCCAATCAGCCCTCAAGGAAAGATCCGAGGGGGAAGCCCGCTGCACCATATTCGGGCACGCCCTGGCCACATAGGAGCTGCAAACTGAGGCCTGCAAACTTAAAGCAGCCGCCTCAAAGGACGACCTTAAGGCCGCCTCCAATCTTCTGTCTTGGGCGTCCTTTAGGGCCGTGCCACCTTCCACCGGCAACGCCGTTTTCTTAGTCACCGCAGTGATTAAAGAATCCACGGTAGGCCACAGAAAGGCCTCACGTTCACTTACAGGCAAAGGATAGAGGCGGGACATAGCCCTAGCCACTTTAAGGCTCGCTTCCGGGACATCCCATTGAGCCGAAATTAAGGTGTGCATGGCATCATGCACGTGGAAGGTTCTAGGCGGGCGTTTCGTCCCCAGCATAATGGCAGAGCCAACAGGGGCTGAGGGAGAGACGTCCTCCGGAGAGGAAATCTTCAAAATGCCCATGGCCTGCACAAACAGGTTAGGCAAATCCTCTGAGCTAAAAAGTCGCGCTGCAGAGGGGTCATCCGCTCCATCCGAGCGGGGATCCGTCTCCTCCAAGGAATCCGCAAAGGACCATTGGGAGAACTCAGATACGCTGCCCTCATCTACATCGGAGGAGACAAAGTCCTCCAAGGCCTGGGAATCAACCCGAGGGCGTTTACCTCCGGGGGCCTCAACCTCTTTACCTGACGAGGGAGCAGGGGCAGCGTTCTGCATAAGGAAGGCCTGATGCAGCAGCAAAATAAACTCGGGGGAGAAACCCCCCAGACTGTGCACTTCCGCAGCCTGGGCAACAGCCCTAGACGCACCCTCAACCGGCGCTCGCAAGAGCGGGGGAGAGACATGCTGCGCATCCAAGATGGCGTCCGGTGCGACACTCCGCGAAGGAGCCGCGCGGGAAAAACGGCGCTTAATTTTAGCCGCCTTTGTGCCGTCGCCCAAATTAAGGGCGTTCATGGCATTAATGTCTCCTACCTCAAGGGCGGCCCAAGAAGAAGCCGTCCGAGCCGCGTGGCCGGCCAAGATGGCGGAGGCGAGGAGCGGGGGATGGGCGTTTATGGCGGGAAAAACCGCCACACCGGAGGAAGGACCGGGACACTCATCGGTCACAAAACTGTCACCCAACAAGGGCGAATCAGACTTTAAGACCCCCGCATCCCCTCTAGAAGCGCCCAAGCGATCCGGGGAGCGACTCTTTACGCCCTCGCCCTCCGACGCCATATGCCACGTGGAGATAAATCGGGGAACCCCCTGCCCGCTATAAAAAGGTAAAAATTACCTGCTTTCCGCTCCGAGCTGTAACGACCTGGTGTCCCAGTGAGTAGCTGCAATGAACGTTTAAATAAACGTCGAAATAAACGCCTTTAAGGACGTTCAAAATTTTTTTTTTTTTTTTTTAACGGAGCCAGCGGGAGGGGGGAGAAAAGGAGGGACCTGGCACCACCAGGTTTGCACTTGCTCAAAAGAGCCCTCAACCCCAGGCACTCAACAAAACCTAAGAATTAGGCTTGGAGGCCTAGCCAGAGCTGCTGCTGTGTGTGACCACCACCTGCTGAGATAGAGAACATACTGAGGAGTTTCCGGCAGCACATGACCACATATAGGGAGGCAAAAGTTTGCTCTCTATCTCCACCTGCTGGTAGATGGACACAACCCACCAGTCTATGGATTGATCAGCTTGATGATATGGAAGGGCGGTTTCCTCTTCGGTGATATCAGGAAAAGAGGAGAAGGAGGCCTGGGTTGGTTGGTTGAGAGAGTGCGTTATAGGATGAAGAGGAGGAGAAGGTTTGGTGGTGATTTCGAGGTTGATCTTCTGGACCTTGTCACTGAAGTAGTCGGCCAGAAATTGAGGAGAGAGTGAGGGGTGGGGGGGTGGGAGCAGAGGGCACTTTGAGGAGGGAGTTGAGGGTGGCGAAGAGACGACGAGGATTAGAGCTAAGGGAATTAGTCAATTGGGTGTAATAGTCCTGTTTGGCGAGGAAAAGGGAGGATTGGAAGGAGGATAGCATGAATTTGAAGTGAATGAAATCAGTATGGGTGTGAGATTTCCTCCAGAGGCGTTCAGCCGAATGGGCGCAGGAGCGAAGGTATCGGGTGCAAGGGGTCAGCCAGGGCTGGGGATTGGTACGCCTTGTGGGACGGGAGATGGGCGGTGCAAGGGTGTCTAGAGCAGAGGAGAGAGTGGCATTTTAAGTGGAGACAGCTTTGTCAACAGATTCGGAGGACATGATGGAAGGGAGGAGATCAGAGATACTAGAGGATAAGGTGAGGGGGTCAACAGCCTGGAGATTTCTGGAAATAGTATTTAGTGTTGGCGAGAATGAGGGGGAGGGTGCTGAAGTGTGAATGTGATTAGGTGATGGTCAGAGAGAGGAAGAGCTAATGCGCAGAAATTGGAGGGTGAGCAAGTAGAAGAGAGGACGAGATCAAGACAGTGGCTAGATTTGTGAGTAGGGGTGGAGGAGCTCAGTTGGAGGTTGAAGGAGGAGGTAAGAGTGAGGAACTGAGAAACATATGAGTCGGATGGGTTATCAATGTGTATGTTGAAGTCACCAAGAATGAGGGATGGGGATGAGGGCTCAAGAAAAACGGAGAGCCAGGCATCGAAGTCGGTAAGGAAGGAAGGGAGGGACTTATTAGGGGTGCGGTAAATGACTGCAACTCTGAGTGGCAGCGGGTGGAATAGACGGATGGAGTGAACTTCAAAGGATGAGAAGCAGTGAGACTGAGGTAGGTGGAGAGGTTGAAAACTGCAGGAGGGCGAAAGTAGTAGCCTGACGCCGCCTCCGCAACCAACTGGACACAGTATCGACTGGCTCACCTTTATCTACGTTTGTTCACCCCTTCAAAGAAATGTAAAAGAATGGTGAGGCAAGATTTCCCTTCACTAAATCCATGTTGGCTTTGTCTCATTAATCCATGCTTTTGAATATGCTCTGTAATTTTGTTCTTTATAATAATCTCTACCATTTTGCCCAGTACCTATGTCAGGTTCACCAGTCTATAATTTCCCGGATCTCCTCTGAAACTTTAAAAAAAAAAAAAAATCAGCGTTACATTGGCAATCCTCCAATCTTCGGGTACCATAATTGATTTTACACATTACTAACAACAGTTCTGCAAGTTCATTTTTGAATTCTATCAGTACTCTGGGATGAATACCGTCCAGTCCAGGCAATTTGCTACTCTTTAATTTGTCAAATTGCCCTGTTAGATCCTCCAGGTTTCCAGAGATTTCATTCAGTTTCTCGGACTTGTCAGCTTTGAATACGTTTTCTGGCAGTAGTATCTCTCCCAAACCTTCCTCGGTGAAAACCAAAGCAAAGAATTAATTTAATCTCTCCACTATGGCTTTGCCTTCCCTGATTACCCCACCCCTTGGTCATCTAGCGGGCCAACAGATTCTTTCGCCAGCTTCTTGCTTTTAATATACCTTAAAAAAAAAAAAAAGCTTAGTTTTCCCTCTATTCAAGAGTGAAAAAGCAAAGCTGAGGGACTGAGGAGATCACAGTATGTGTTATGATTCTGTTAGAATTCTGCTAGTCAGACAGGGGAATGCTTGGAATCGCTCCTGATTGGTCCGTCAGGGGCTGAGCTGATGTCAGTCTGATCTAGTAAGCTTACCTTTCCCTACAACCCCTGCTCTGGCGTTATTCCTGTTCTGCTGAAGCCTTACCTGCGCTCTATCTGAACTATTTGCTCTGTGCTTTAGTGGGGTTTGATTACTCCTTACCTTGCCTGCAGTTTCTGTTCCTCTGTCTCTATTTGCCTGCTGCTTCTAGTGTGTGTCTAATTACCTCTCTCACTGCACCTGGGATTCTCTGTTTGGCTGTGGTGCTGTGTGGTGAGTTCCTACCTCATTCCTTTCCAGTTTCTTTGTTTTGGTTTCTCTTCCTTCGGAGTTACCTTTTGTTGCTGTGTTTGTATTCTGATTTGTATGTCCTGCCCTTGTAGCAGGCTCATGGACCCTTTGTTTCTGGGGGTTGTTTGCTCTTTCACTGTACTTCAATTAACCTGTTGTTTGCAGTGTTCCCTGCCTGTGGCAGCTGTGTGTTTGAGCTTGGTTTAACCCTTTGTCTACAGAATTTCACTGCTTCTGGAAGTTGTCTGCTTGGTGCAGTTTTCCCTTGTGTCTGTCAGTCCTTTCTTTACTGTAATTATCCTCTGTATTGCTGAGCACTGTTCCTTTCTGTGCTGGGGCTGTGTTAGGCACCGAACTCCGTTTTGCTGACTTTTCCCTCTCCTGTCCGCTGAGGGTCTCTGCTTACATTATCGTTATTTCGCAGTCCCTCATTTCCTTTGTGTCCAGCACTGAAGGGAATTGTGAAATCGGTGGACAGCTGGATTGCATCCTCTAGATCCCCTGCAGCTTGCTACCACTGAGAAGCTAGGGTCCATTGAGCTGATCTCATGTGAAGACGAGCCATGGGTGTCACATAAACTGTGGAGGACATATGGCCTAGAAGTCTCAACATCTGCCTAGCCATGATCTGCTGAGACGTTCTGGCCATGGAAATTAGAGACAGAAGACTGTCTGCTCTAGCTTCTGGAAGATAGGCCCAAGCTGTCTGAGAGTCCAGTAGAGCTCCTATAAATTCTAGTTTCTGAACAGGGAAAAGATGGGACTTGGGGTAATTTATAACAAACCCGAGTAGCTCCAGCAGTTGAATAGTCATCTGCATGGACTGTAGAGCTCCTGTCTCTGAGGTGTTCTTCACCAGCCAATCGTCAAGATAAGGGTACACATGCACTCCCAGTCTGCGTAGCGACGCTGCAACTACTGCCAGGCATTCTGTAAAGACCCTGGGCGCAAACATCAGACCAAAGGGCAGTACACAATACTGGAAGTGCTGCGCTCCCAGACGGAATCTAAGATACTTCCTGTGAGCTGGAAGTATCGAGATTTGAGTATAAGCATTCTTTAAGTCCAGAGAGCATAGCCAATTGTTTTCCTGAATCATGGGAAGCAGGGTGCCCAGGGGAACCATCCTGAACTTTTGTGGGAGTAGACATTTGTTCAGGGCCCTTAGGTCTAGGATGGGACGCATCCCCCCTGTTTTCATTTGCACAAGAAAGTACCTGGAATAGAATCCCTGCCCTTCTTGCCCTGGTGGAACGGGCTCGACCGCACTGGCGCTGAGAAGGGCGGAGAGTTCCTCTGCAAGTACCTGCCTGTGCTGGAAGCTGAAGGACTGAGCTCCCAATGGGCAATTTGGAGGTCTGGAGATCAAATTGAGGGAGTATCCTAACCGGACTATTTGAAGAACCCACCGATCGGAGGTTATGAGAGGCCACCTTTGGTGAAAAAATTTTAACCTCCCCCCGACCGGCAAGTCATCCGGCACGGACACCTTTATAGTGGCTATGCTCAGCTGGAGCCAGTCAAAAGCCTGGTCCCTTGTTTTTGCTGGGGAGCTGCAGGGGCCTGCCTTGGCAGACGCTGTTGACGAGAACGAGTGCGCTAGGGATGAGCCTGAGAAGGCTGTCGAGAAGGAAGAATGCTCCCTATGCTTATAACAAGCGTAGATGCATTCCTCCAGAAAAATCGTCTACCTGATGAGGTAGTAGCAGAAGGCGCCCGGCGGGAGAGATTGTCTATAGCAGTTTCCCTCTGAGTGATATGATCGACCACTTGTTCGACTTTCTCACCAAAAATATTATCCCCCCAGCAAGGAGTATCTGCAATCTGCTGCTGAACTCGTTTGTCCAGCTCAGAGGAACACAGCCATGAGAGTCTGCGCATCACTATACCTTGGGCAGCGGTTCTGGATGCAACATCAAAAGAATCGTAAGCACCTCTGGCCAGGAATTTACGACACGCCTTCTGCTGCCTGACCACCTCATGAAAAGGCTTGGCCTGCTCTGGAGGGAGCTTATCAACCAAGTCCGCCAGTTGCCTCACCGTGTTCCGCAAGTGAATGCTCATGTAGAGCTGGTAAAACTGAATTTTGGCCACGAGCATAGAGGACTGATAGGCCTTTCTCCCAAAAGAATCCAGGGTTCTAGATTCTCTCCCCGGGGGCGCCGAGGCAAAGTCTCTAGAACTCCTGGCCCTCTTGAGAGCGGAATCCACAACCATAGAGTCATGAGGTAACTGCGACTTCATCAACTCAGGTTCTCTGTGAATCCGATACTGGGACTCAGCTTTTTTGGGAATGATGGGATTACTTAGAGGTTTCATCCAGTTCCGCATAAGAGTCTCCTTGAGTACATTATGCAAAGGAACCGTGGACGACTCCTTAGGTGGCGAAGGATAGTCAAGAACCTTGAGCATCTCAGTCCTGGGCTCATCCTCAGATACCACAGGGAAGGGAATAGTCACAGACATTTCCCGGACAAATGAAGAGGAAGAAAGACTCTCCGGGGGAGAACGCTTTCTTTCTGGAGAAGGAGTAGGATCAGAGGGAAGACCACAAGACTCCTTAGAAGAGAAATACCTGGGATCTTGCCCTTCATCCCACGGGGCTTCCTCATCGGTATCGGTCAAGAGTTCCTTAACTGCAGTCTGAAAACGGGCCTGTCTCGACGCCAAGGAACCATGTCCTCGATGGCGATGTCGAGAAGTCGACTCCCATGCCAACGGCGATGAAGCTCCCTCCAGCGATGTCGACGGGGAGTCGACCTGGGTGGCAGCCGAGGCCGATGCTCCAGGCGGCACCAGCATCGGAGACCTCACCACAGGTGGAGAGCCAGCTGCCGCTTCCATCGATGGTACGGAGGGCGCAAGCACCCCCGGTACTGGAGCAGACTGACGCAGCAACCCTTCCAGAAGACATGGAAGAATGGCTCGAATGCGCTTGTCCAGAGTCGCTGTCGAGGAAGGCTGCGGGATCGGTGCAGGAATCTGCGGCAGAATAAGTAGAGGTTGAGGAGGCGGTACCGGGCTGCCCGAAGATCGACACCTCTTGGATGGAGAGTGAGCATTCCTCCCGGCGTCGATGCTTCATGGGTGCCGAATCCTTCGACGCCCCGGATCTTCCGGTACCGTGCTTAGGAGGAGACCGATGACGGTGCTTCTTAGCCTTCGCTCGATGCACGTCATCGATACTCCTCAGTACCGACGAGGAGGATGTGGAATACACACGCCTCCTCGGGGTCGGGTCCGAGAGTGGTTGGTCCCGGTGGGCCTGCCCAGCAGGAGTCTTCGAGACAGGTAGAGACCCACTCGACGGCTCACTGTTCCCAGCATGTGATGGTCTCCGGACAGCTATTACCTGTGCTCCTGAAGTCGATGCCATACCTCTGTGCCGACAGACGTCGCCGCCGACCTCGGTACCGCTGTTGACATTGAGAAAACCGGACGAAACTCCAAAAAGATGATCCCGAAGAGTTTGTCTCGACGCCTGAGTCTGCTTTTTCAAGCTAAGACACAACTTACATGCATCTGGGCGATGGTCTGGCCCAAGGCACTGAAGACACCACACATGGGTGTTGGTACCCAAGATTGTCCGGTTGCACAGAGTACACTTCTTGAAGCCGCTAGGAGTCTTTGATGACATGGACACAAAAATAGCGGTAACAAAGTCAAAATTCTCGATTGTGCCAATAAAAAAGGCACAAAAATGAGAAAACGCGTATGTGCGGCCTAAGAGGGCCACGATGAAAACTAAAGGAAACTTAAAGGGGCCAAACTAATAAATAAAGGAGTTTTTTTTTGTTTTTTTTTAACTGTGTAGACAGGGTAAGGGAAAAAAAAAAAACTAAGAGGGAGAGAAAAATATGCCGAAATAGACGGCGAAAACTGAAGGCTCTTTCACTGGGCTGAGGAGAGAGACTGACAAGCAGCCACTCTCTACCGCGGAGAGAGAAAGAACTGAGCGGGGCCCCGCGCACTGAAAGGCTCTGGCAAACTTTTTTGTTTCTATGGAAGATTTCCGTTCCTGGGCCAACGTGGACGCCGACCCAGTC
Organism: Microcaecilia unicolor; assembly: GCF_901765095.1. NCBI lineage: Eukaryota > Metazoa > Chordata > Amphibia > Gymnophiona > Siphonopidae > Microcaecilia > Microcaecilia unicolor. Next base: position 186,854,875 of record NC_044038.1, on the reverse strand, counting down.
GTGAGAACAATCAGCCTGCTTGTCCTCGGAGAAAATACTGATATCCCTGTAACTCACAAGAATCCTCACAAAGCATAGACACAAAATGCACAGTCAACAACTTGTGTATTCAAACAACAGTTTCTCTCTCTTTGTAAGAAGAATAAGAACATAAGAAAAGCTATGAGGAGTGAGATCAAGGGCCATAGTCTAGCATCTTGTTTTGGACAGAGGCTAGTCTAAGTTACAGATACCTGGCAGATCCCAAAGAGTAGATCATTTTTTTTTATAGCTCATTTCCATGGCTTTTCCAGGTCTACCTGGCTAACATATGCATCTAGTTTCTCCTACATAGGCACACAAATCTGGAATGAATTACCAAAAACCATAAAGGCAACCCATGATATAATTAATTTCTGTAAATTATTGAAGATCAATTTATTCAAGAAAGCTAAACATAATAATGCACCCTAATTGTCAATTAACAAGATGTACACTGGACTTTCACAATATTTAATTCTTTATTTCCTAATCGCTCATACTAATTTTGAAGTTTAAGATTAATGATTGTTCAAGCTAAGTTATCACGATTTTTATTATAAGATGAACTTTCTTAACTGAATACCTACTCCATTCTGTCTCCTCTACCTTAACTATGTATTTCTTTTTTTCCAGAACTGGTAATCACCACTACGGAACTATGTAAGCCACATTGAGCCTGCAAATAGGTGGGAAAATGTGGGATACAAATGTTATAAATAAATAAATAATAAATGGAAAGTTGTTTCATTTATATTTACCAGCAGGCACCATAAATATTTAATTATCATTTCTTCTGGAATATACATCACAATATGCCAGAAATCTTGTTATCCTAATGACTGACATACCATAAGCATTGTACATTTTTGGACCCAGATCTGGCCGTACAAAATAGCTAGGTAACCTAGACGCAAGGTTCAATCTACCATCTCTTTTGGTATATTCTGGAAGAGGGAGATTTTCCATCAGATCTGCAAACCTAACCAAAACAAAGAAAAACATATTGATTAATCAGGTTTCTGTGTAAACACAAAATTCAGAAAACACATAGATCTCTTATTTTTCTTTGGTATAATTGTGAGGCTTTGATAGGAAAACTACAAACAGCTTTTTCAGCGAAATTGGGGAGGGGGGGGGGGTTCCAGTATGATTTATTTATTGGAGGTCATCACATCCCTTTTAAATAATTCAGATCAGCTGTTTTTCCCCCAAACACACTATCAATTTTACTAGCTTTAATATATTTAAGAGACTTAAAGAATACTATTATGATGTTGCCATTCCACTCAAAAATAAAAATCAAATTCATATGGATAGACTCAAGCAAGATATATATCTAAATCAGTGGTTCTCAACCCAGTCCTCAAGGATCTATGGCCAAGGGAGCTTGAGAAATTCCATACCCAAAAAAGGCTGATGCTTTCTGGGCAGGAAAAAGGGCTCAGAGGCCCTCTGGACCGAAAAATTGAAAAAAATGTATGAAAAATGAAGAAACTATATGACAGATTAAATACGAAGAAAACATATCCCAAAAAAGGGAAGGCAGCAAAAGAGCAAAAGATTTTTGTGCTGAGGAGATATCAAAAGCACAACTCCTCTGCTTCGTGGAAAATGAAAGACTGCTGGTCCCACACTTGCATGTTGAGTGGGAAGGCACCCGCACATGCGTGGTGGGGGCACTGCCTCAAAGATTTATGTTTCAACAATTTTTATTGATGACTCTCAAACAAAATACATACAAAAGTTTTCCTGTAACCTATACACGACGAAATATCCAGAGTACCAAGCATACAATTAGAAACCATCATCAACTTTTTGTATTAATCTTATCCCCCCAACCCATGTCCCCCTTTACCCACACATATTTGTAAGTTCAAGGAAATGTAACAAACGATCCAACACGAACAGGAAATATTTCCTTAGCTGCTTCCCAGTAGCTCCCTCAACCCCCCTCCCCTGAGCAGGCCACAGCACTGGGTCTCCAAGGGCCTGGACTCTGATAACCCCCTGAAACCCAATATATAAACACCCCTGTTCATGTTTCAACATTTTATTTAGGATTCCCCCCAAACTCCCCACAGCAACAGCCTCAAACATCCCCAATGCCTCAAAAACTTAAAGTGACAGTGCACTTGGCAGTGTCCACACCAGACTCATCATGTCACCCATATTACTACTACTACTATTTATCATTTCTATAGCGCTACAAGGCATACGCAGCGCTGTTCACCAAACACAAAAAGACAGTCTCTGCTCAAAGAGCTTACAATCTAGATAAGACAGGTAAACAGACAGAAAAATTAAGGGTAAGGGAATAATAGGTGAGGTTAAGGACAGGGCAAGTGAGAAGTGGTTAGGAGTCAAAAGCAGTGGTAAAGAGGTGGGCTTTAAGTTTGGACTTGAAAACGTCCAAAGACGGGGCCAGATGCACAGGCTTGGGAAGTCTATTCCAGGCGTGGGGTGCAGCAAGACAAAAGGAACGGAGTCTAGAATTAGCAGTAGAGGAGAAGGGGACGGATAAGAGAGATTTACCTACAGAACAGAGTACACGAGGGGGGGCGCAGGGAGAGACGAGAGTGGAGAGGTACTGGGGAGCAGCAGAGTGAAACACTTATAGGTCAATAAGAGAAGCTTGAACTGAATACAGAAATGGATAGGGAGCCAGTGAAGTGACTTAAGGAGGGGGGTAACGTGAGCATAGTGACTTTGGCGGAAAATGAGTCACGCAGCAGAGTTTTGGACTGATTGAAGAGGAGAGAGATGGCTAAGAGGGAGGCCGGTGAGAAGCAGGTTACAATAATCAAGATGAGAGGTGATAAGAGTGTGGACAAGGGTTCTGGTAGAGTGCTCAGAGATGAAGGGACGGATTTTGCTAATGTTATAGAGAAAGAAACGACAGGTTTTGGCAATCTGTTGAATATGAGCAGAAAAGGAGAGAGAGGAGTCAAAGATGACCCCAAGGTTACGAGCTGATGAGACAGGGAGAATAAGAGTGCCATCCACAGGAATAGAGAAAGGGGGGAGAGGAGAGGTAGGCTTAGGAGAGGTAGGCTTAGGGGGAAAGATGAGAAGCTCAGTTTTGGACATGTTAAGTTTTACATGACGTTGGGACATCCAGGCAGCCATGTCAGATAGGCAGGCTGAAACCTTGGACTGGATGTTGGTTGAGATTTCAGGGGTAGAGAGGTAAATTTGGGAGTCATCAGCATAGAGATGGTATTGAAAGCCATGAGATATCAGAGAGCCAAGGGAAGAAGTGTTTCTTCATCAGTGACCTCAGGAAAGGAAGAAAAGGATGGAGGGGTTGAGGAAATAGGGGAACGGACAAGGGCATGGACAAGGGGAAGGAGAGGCGGGGGTGGTTTGGTAGAGAATTCAAGATTTATCTTCTGAATCTTGTCATGGAAGAACTCAGCTAGGGTCTGGGGGGATAGTGAGGGGGGGAGTTGGGGGTGGAGGCACCTTGAGGAGAGAGTTTAGTGTGGCGAAGAGAAGTCGAGGGTTTGAGCCGAGAGAATTAGTCAGCTGGATGTAGTAGTCTTGTTTGGCAAGCAAGAGAGAAGATTGGAAGGAGGTCAACATGAATTTGAAGTGTGAGAAGTCAGCAAGGGCACGAGATTTCAGCCAGAGGCGTTCGGCGGAACGGGTACAGGAACGTAGGTAGTGGATTTTAGGGGTTAGCCAGGGCTGGGGTTTGGTACATCTTATAGGACGAGGCATGAGAGGAGCAAGAGTGTCTAAGGTAGAGGATAGAAAAGTATTGTAGGAAGAGACAGCGTCATTGACAGATTTGGATGATGTAGTGGTAGAGAAGAGGTTCAAGACATTGGAGGATAGGGTAGTAGGGTCGATGGCCTGGAGATTCCCAGATAAGTTGGTTAAGATAGGACGCGATTGGGCAGGAGGAAGTTTAAGAGTGAAGGTTATTAGATGATGGTCAGAGAGGGGAAGATTTGAAGTAAGGGAATTGGAGGGAGAGCAGTTATAGGAGAAGATAGAAGTGGAGCATAGTTTAAGATTGAAAGAGGATGTTAAGGTGAGGAACTCGAAGACGTAAGAGTTTGAGGGATCATTGGCATGATTGTTAAAGTCGCCAAGAATGAGGGAGGGGGAGGAAGGATCATGAAAGAAGGAAAGCCAAGCGTCAAAGTCACTGAGAAAGGATGAAAGGGATTTATCAGGGGGACGATAAATAACTGCTAATCGAAGAGGCAAAGGAGTGAATAGGCGGACGGAGTGGACTTCAAAGGAAGTGAAACAGAGAGACTGAGGTGGCAGAAGAGATTGAAATTTGGAAGAGGGCGAGAGTAATAGACCGACACCACCACCGCGGCCAATAGGGTGAGGAGTATGGGAGCAGAGATAACCACCATGGCAGAGGGCTGCGACTGAAGCAGAGTCATCAGAGGAGAGCCAAGTCTCAGTTATGGTGAGCAGGTGGAGGCTACGAGAGGTAAAAAGGTCATGGATATAAGAAAGTTTGTTGCAGATGGAGCGGGCATTCCATAGGGCGCATGAGAAGGGCAGAGAAGAGGGAGGGAGGAGAGGAATAGAGATGAGATTGGAAAGGTCACGGTGCAACCTGCATAAATAGGATGAAAGTTGGTAAGGGGGACCAGGATTGGGATTGATGTCTCCAGCAGACAGAAGAAGGAGGAGTAAGAGAGTGCGGAGGACAGTGGGAGAGGAGTGGCAATGAAGACGATGAAGGCGAGATGAACTCAGATAGAAAGGGGAAGGTACAATGGAAGGGATGAAATGTTGAAGGCAAAAAGCAAGGAGGGAGGAAGAGGACAAGAGAGATGGTGAGGTAATAAAATCAACAAGGGGACAATGTGTGATTGTAGTGTACAGGGGCTTTGGGTGGTTGGGTGGAGGAGGAGATTGGTGCGTAGGAGTAGATTGGGAAGGGACAGTACTAGGAGGAGAATGAGAAATGGAGCCATATGTAGTGACTCAGGCAGTCCCAAGTGCTAGACCTTGGGACTGCCTGATCCCATATGTGAGACTATGATGCCTGCTTGTTCTTGGAACAAATCCAGTATAGCCTTCTCTCACTATTTTACTTCTAGCTGTTGAATGGTCTAGAACTGAAGACCCACAGCTGCAGTTCCAACTGTCTGAGATGGAACCACTGCTTCCCCCCCCCCCCCCCCCCCCCCATCTTGGCATATTTGATTTTTAATTTAGCACCAAAATATATTGTATTAAACCAAAAAACAAGGCATGATCCCAGTTTATAACCTTCTTTGTCACATGCTCACTGTTAGCAGAAAGCCTTCAGAAAACCAAAATATATTCTGTGGATTGAACCTAATCCTTTTCTCTCTCACCTCTGTTCAGGACTTCAAGCCACAGTAACAGCCAGTGGCACCCCCTAACCCGGTTGGAATCTGGATCAGTTGTTATTCTTCTACAAAGCAGTGCATATACACACATACTAGACCTCTGCTGGCAGTGGTACCTGACTGCATACATGCACATATATACTCTATGAATGGTTACCTGCCATGCTGCCACACTGCACTTCTTCCAGACACATCCTGGAGACCCACAGCTCTTGCCCATACTTATTATTTGCTCACACCTTTTTCAGTAGTAGCTCAACGTGGTTACATATGTCTCTGTCTCAATCACATGGTCATAAGCTTCTGCCTTAGCTACTGGCTCTCCCATGCAGGCAAACAGAACTCAGCTGCTAATGTCTGGCCCATACCTGACTTTTTTTTTTTGGGGGGGGGAGGGGGGCAGACTGGAGCAGGGATCTGGTCTTCCCTGCCACACCACTTGGGGCAGGGCTGCTGCAGCAGACCAGCCAGTGCTGGCACAGACGAGGAGGAAATAAGGAACAGGAGGAGGGGAAGAAAGGCACAGCACAGTAACATCACCATATTCAGTGGGCTGAGATTTAAGGGAATTCAGGGCACCTGCTGCAACTGTGAACCAGTCTCTGAGGTACATATGGTCCTGATTTGTGGTGTACAGCACACTTTCATTTGTAATTCGTGATGTGCATGCACCACTATGCACAATTGATGCCATGCCTATGATTCTGAGGCGGCTTCAGCAGAACTTGTGGCTTGCCTGGTAAAGGGATGTTTGTGGGGGGGTTGTATATGTACAAATGCTGAATTTGTACATTCATTTGTCATTCCTTATGTCCCTACTCGTTTTTGACAATTTATTAATGGATCATAGATTGGTCCCTCCTGAAACGTGTAGATCTGGTTGGGAAAGCCTTTTTCATTTTCACTCCCTTCCTCTAGAATGATCTTCCGTTGTCTCTATGATCTGAGTTTTATATGCTAAATTCAAAGCCTTAATGAAAACATTTCTTTAGCATTGCGTTTGGAAGTCTACCAGGATTCTAGATGGGAAACTAGACCTGACTGAAGCTCTAAACATTCATGGTCAGCACTTAAATGGTTCTCTCATATGAATTTATCTTCTTGGGCAGACTGGATGGGCCGTGCAGGTCTTTTTCTGCCGTCATCTACTATGTTACTATGTTATATGTTACTGTGTCCATCCTATGAATTATTGCGATTTTTTTTCCTTTTTCATCCAGTATATATTTTACTTTGTGAACCGCTTTGACCTGTATTGCAAATAAGTCATAAGTACATAAGTACATAAGTAGTGCCATACTGGGAAAGACCAAAGGTCCATCTAGCCCAGCATCCTGTCACCGACAGTGGCCAATCCAGGTCAAGGGCACCTGGCACGCTCCCCAAACGTAAAAACATTCCAGACAAGTTATACCTAAAAATGCGGAATTTTTCCAAGTCCATTTAATAGCGGTCTATGGACTTGTCCTTTAGGAATCTATCTAACCCCTTTTTAAACTCCGTCAAGCTAACCGCCCGTACCACGTTCTCCGGCAACGAATTCCAGAGTCTAATTACACGTTGGGTGAAGAAAAATTTTCTCCGATTCGTTTTAAATTTACCACACTGTAGCTTCAACTCATGCCCTCTAGTCCTAGTATTTTTGGATAGCGTGAACAGTCGCTTCACATCCACCCGATCCATTCCACTCATTATTTTATACACTTCTATCATATCTCCCCTCAGCCGTCTCTTCTCCAAGCTGAAAAGCCCTAGCCTTCTCAGCCTCTCTTCATAGGAAAGTCGTCCCATCCCCACTATCATTTTCATCGCCCTTCGCTGTACCTTTTCCAATTCTACTATATCTTTTTTGAGATACGGAGACCAGTACTGAACACAATACTCCAGGTGCGGTCGCACCATGGAGCGATACAACGGCATTATAACATCCGCACACCTGGACTCCATACCCTTCCTAATAACACCCAACATTCTATTCGCTTTCCTAGCCGCAGCAGCACACTGAGCAGAAGGTTTCAGCGTATCATCGACGACGACACCCAGATCCCTTTCTTGATCCGTAACTCCTAACGCGGAACCTTGCAAGACGTAGCTATAATTCGGGTTCCTCTTACCCACATGCATCACTTTGCACTTGTCAACATTGAACTTCATCTGCCACTTGCACGCCCATTCTCCCAGTCTCGCAAGGTCCTCCTGTAATCGTTCACATTCCTCCTGCGACTTGACGACCCTGAATAATTTCGTGTCATCGGCGAATTTAATTACCTCACTAGTTATTCCCATCTCTAGGTCATTTATAAATACATTAAAAAGCAACGGACCCAGCACAGACCCCTGCGGGACCCCACTAACTACCCTCCTCCACTGAGAATACTGGCCAAGCAATCCTACTCTCTGCTTCCTATCTTTCAACCAGTTCTTAATCCATAATAATACCCTACCTCCGATTCCATGACTCTGCAATTTCTTCAGGAGTCTTTCGTGCGGCACTTTGTCAAACGCCTTCTGAAAATCCAGATATACAATATCAACCGGCTCCCCATTGTCCACATGTTTGCTTACCCCCTCAAAAAAATGCATTAGATTGGTGAGGCAAGACTTCCCTTCACTAAATCCGTGCTGACTTTGTCTCATCAGTCCATGTTTTTGTATATGCTCTGCAATTTTATTCTTAATAATAGCCTCCACCATCTTGCCCGGCACCGACGTCAGACTCACCGGTCTATAATTTCCCGGATCTCCTCTGGAACCCTTCTTAAAAATCGGAGTAACATTGGCTACCCTCCAGTCTTCCGGTACTACACTCGATTTTAGGGACAGATTGCATATTTCTAACAGTAGCTCCGCAAGTTCATTTTTTAGTTCTATTAATACTCTGGGATGAATACCATCAGGTCCCGGTGATTTACTACTCTTCAGCTTGCTGAACTGACCCATTACATCCTCCAAGGTTACAGAGAATTTGTTTAGTTTCTCCGACTCCCCCGCTTCAAATATTCTTTCCGGCACCGGTGTCCCCCCCAAATCCTCCTCGGTGAAGACCGAAGCAAAGAATTCATTTAATTTCTCCGCTACGGCTTTGTCCTCCTTGATCGCCCCTTTAACACCATTTTCGTCCAGCGGCCCAACCGACTCTTTGGCCGGTTTCCTGCTTTTAATGTATCTAAAAAAATTTTTACTATGTATTTTTGCTTCCAACGCTAATTTCTTCTCAAAGTCCTTTTTTGCCCTCCTTATCTCCGCTTTGCATTTGGCTTGGCATTCCTTATGATCTATCCTGTTACTTTCAGTTGGTTCTCTTCTCCACTTTCTGAAGGATTGTTTTTTGGCTCTAATGATTTCCTTTATCTTACTGTTTAGCCACGCCGGCTGACGTTTAGTCTTTTTTCCCTTTTTTCTAATACGTGGAATATATTTGTCCTGAACCTCCAGGATGGTGTTTTTAAACAGCATCCACGCCTGATGCAAGTTTTTTACTCTGCGAGCTGCTCCTTTCAGTCTTTTTTTCACCATTTTTCTCATTTTGTCGTAATCACCTTTACTATAGTTAAACGCTAGCGTACTTGATTTCCTAGTTTCACTTCCTTCAATGCCAATATCAAAACCGATCATATTATGATCACTGTTATCAAGCGGCCCTCGTATCGTTACCCCCTGCACTAGATCATGAGCACCACTAAGGACTAAGTCTAGTATTTTTCCTTCTCTTGTCGGCTCCTGAACTAGCTGTTCCATGAAGCTGTCCTTGATTTCATCAAGAAATCCTATGTCCCTTGCGTGTACAGATGTTACATTAACCCAGTCTATATGCGGGTAATTGAAATCCCCCATTATTATTGTGTTGCCCAGTTTGTTTGCGTCCCTGATTTCCTTTAACATTTCCGCATCCGTCTGTTCGTCCTGGCCAGGCGGACGGTAGTACACTCCTATCACTATCCTTTTCCCCTTTGCACATGGAATTTCAATCCACAGTGATTCCAAGGAGTGTTTTGTTTCCTGCAGAATTTTCAATCTATTTGATTCAAGGCTCTCGTTAATATACAATGCTACCCCTCCACCAATCCGATTCACCCTATCACTATGATATAATTTGTACCCCGGTATGACAGTGTCCCACTGGTTATCCTCCTTCCACCAGGTCTCAGAGATGCCTATTATATCTAATTTTTCATTTAGTGCAATATATTCCAACTCCCCCATCTTATTTCTTAGGCTCCTGGCATTCGCATATAGACATTTCAAACTATGTTTGTTGTTCCTAAGTACATCATGCTTAGTACTTGACAGTATTAATTGGCAATCTTTTGTCTGATTTTTATTGTTATTTAAAGATACCCGATCTACTACAATCTCTTTTGCAACCTCACTATCAGGATACTCTATCTTCCCTGTTATGGTGATATCTTTGAAAGACACCTTATCCCGAACCATGCTCTTTTGAGCGACTGTCGGCCTTCCCCCCATTTCTAGTTTAAAAGCTGCTCTATCTCCTTCTTAAACGCCGATGCCAGCAGCCTGGTCCCACTCTGGTTAAGATGGAGCCCATCCTTTCGGAATAGGCTCCCCCTTCCCCAGAATGTTGCCCAGTTCCTAACAAATCTAAAGCCCTCCTCCCTGCACCATCGTCTCATCCACGCATTGAGACTCTGGAGCTCTGCCTGTCTCTTGGGCCCTGCGCGTGGCACAGGTAGCATTTCAGAAAATGCTACCCTGGAGGATCTGGATTTCAGCTTTCTACCTAAGAGCCTAAATTTTGCTTCCAGAACCTCTCTCCCACATTTTCCTATGTCATTAGTACCCACATGTACCAAGACAGCCGTCTCCTCCCCAGCACTATATAAAATCCTATCTAGGTGACGCGTGAGGTCCGCCACCTTCGCACCAGGCAGGCAAGTCACCAGGCGATCCTCACGTCCACCAGCCACCCAGCTATCTATATGCCTAATGATCGAATCACCAAGTACAACAGCTGTCCTAACCTTTCCCTCCCGGGCAACATTTGGAGATATATTCTCGGTGCGAAAGGATAATACATCCCCTGGTGGGCAGGTCCTGGCTACAGGAGTACTTCCTACTTCACCAGGGTGATGCTCTCCTTCTAGGAGACCTCCCTCCTCCAAGGTAGCACAGGGGCTACCTGACTGGAGGTGGGACTTCTCTACAACATCCCTGTAGGTCTCCTCTATGTACCTCTCTGTCTCCCTCAGCTCCATCAAGTCTGCTACTCTAGCCTCTAGAGAACGGACACGTTCTCTGAGAGCTAGGAGCTCTTTGCATCGGGCACACACATATGACACCTCACCAATTGGGAGATAATCATACATGTGACACTCAATGCAAAAGACTGGATAGCACCCCTCTCGCTGCTGGACTGCTGACTCCATCTTAGTGTTTTTTGAGTTTTTCCGTAATTTAAAACTTGCTAAAGTATTAAGGATATCAGCCTATCACTAACTTACAGTTCCTCCTTTAAACCCCAATCTTCAAGTTCCGAAAGCACAAGCAAAATTTGTTCACTTACCAGAGAAATATCCTCTTCTCCCAGAACTTATTAGAAGGAAAGCTTTCGCGCGCCGTTACACCTTGAGCAGAGGCCATAATAAACTAATTCAGCTACTTATGTATCAGTTCTATATCCTACCTCGTTGGCATCATGTCTCTGAAATCCTCCCCAGGCGGCCAGTCCTTCAGCTTCAAAACCATTGGCTGTCCATCTTCTGACCTTAGTCGTTCTGTAATGGGGAAAAAGTGACTCTGAAACCAAGTCTAAAAAGCGTGGAGACTGCTAAAATCAATTCAGAAAGGAGATCTGCTCATTTTTGCTTCAGCCAATGTAAGCCCATTGGTCAGGTCCTTCTCTTCTATCAGTAACCAGTAACGTGTCTACATCCCTCCCTCCAGCCCAATCAGTTTTCTGCTCGCATTTCTGCCCCATGCCACCTCCCAGCCCACTGACAAGTCTGATAAAAGCTTCCTGTCCATGCCTTCTTTTTGCCAGCACAGTTGCAGCTAATACTCCTATCAATTCCATCTACTAAGCTCATGCTTCTTTCTTTTGCCAATATCATATGCACTTACTTGTAATAACTTCAAAGCCATCCCAAAAATCCCGAACTTTGACGTCTGAAATTATAGTGCAGTTTCTACAATTGACAAGGTCAACATCTTGGTCTCCAAATTCTAGGCTAAATGCCTCTGGCTTCCAAAGCTCTGATTTTAGCTTTTTCTGGACTCCGGAAACCAGCACAGGCTGCAGAGAGAAAATTTAATGAAAACCGAGGTCCTTTACCATTGGTAAACCTTTTCACTATCAATTTCTAGATATAACAATTATGGACAGTGAGAAATAAACCAAAATGTAATTAGGGAAAACTCAGAAAGCCTATGTTGAATTTTTGAAAACAAATAGGGTAACCCATTTGTCTATACCTGATTAAAGTATTTTTTTCATTCAAATTCTGCAGGATAAAATTAAAAACAAACAATTCTACTGGGAGTATGTTTTTCAAGATTGAATTTTAAAAGCAGTCTTACTGGGAATACAGTATGTTTTTAAAGGTTGAATTTTAAAACCAGTCTTACTGTTTATTTCTTCAAGCTCCCATCTCCATAAAGCAAAACTTGGTAATAATGCTTTTTTAGAATAATATGTCATTCCTACAAATAAAAACATTCTTCTAAAATGTACCATCCATCACAACAGATTTCTTACCTGGCCCTGTTTCCAGCACTCCCTAAATATTTTCCAATTGTTTTTATTGCTAGGGTCATGAAGACAAAGAAGCCTCCCATCACAGAGCCAGGAATGTGAGGTATGTGGATCAAGAACATTTAATCCCATCACCATCTCCTTGACCTCCTTCTGTGTATCCGATGAATTAATTGTTCGCTTGGAGACATCAGATGTCTTTTTATTCTCCACCACAGAAGCAATAATATGATCCAGAAAATTTGGCAGACTAGCCTTGCCTTTGGCTCCCTGCAATACATAAACGATAACATAAGGATGACACAAATGCTTAGCTGTAATAAGCGCTCTCTATGGACAACAGCATAATTGGCCACACAAATGGATGTATTCATCTGATAGCGCTGATGCAGACAATTTCCTACCAAGCTCTTAAAAAGCCTGGAAGCTCTATCCTAACATGTGTGGTCATAGGAGGCCCTTCAGCTTTACATAACAGATAAAAACCACAACAGCTCCATGAATGGAGGCAGATAGTTACATGTAGAGAAAGGGAAAGGGGATGGGATTTGCTGTATCACCTGGAGCAATGGAGGGTTAAGGTGACTTGCCCAGAGTCACAGGGAGCTGTAGTGGGAATTCAACCTGGTTGCCCAGTTGTCAGCCCACTGCACTAAACATTAGGCTGCTCCTCCATAGCACTATCCTTGCAGTCCACCCCCCTGCAACAGTGGAGAGCTTACAGCAGCAGGTTGTTGGGGAGTACTGACTGGAGAACTTAGCAAGACACCTTCCTCAAGGGTGGGAGAGCATCCCTCCCTCTCCACCACAGCAAGCTTGCCCATCTCAATATAGTTTCGGCTTCACTCAAAAGGGAGCAACACAGAGGTCATCCTCCTAGCGTCTGGTCTCGGACACCACCTTGGGTCCTCTCCAGTATTCATGCTTCCCCAAAAAGAAGCATTTTTTCTATGATGTACAGTAGGCTCAATGTCGGACAATGCAGAGACTCATTGCATCTGCCCGCCAGCCAAACAGCAGAGCCTAGCCCTGCCCATCATGCACCCAAACACTGCTGCCTCCCCAGTTGCCCAGTGAGGCCTACTGCCAGAGTTCACAACAGCCATTTTGAAGATGGAGATCACATAAGCGAGTGGGGATCGCTTCTGATTTGAACTCACCGCTGGATCATCAGGGCTTGTAAAGGTAGACCCAGGGGAGGGGGCTACTTTGGTCGAGTGGTTAGGGAGGCATGTTGGGGAGACATGTCTGAAGGGGGGCCAATACCATGGAGGCGGCTGTTGTTAAGGTGGGTGGGCAGAGCTCAGTTACACGATCATCATATAATCCAGTATTAGAAAACCAAAGGGTGGTTAACAATGACTCTGCTGAATTTTGGTTCCTTGATACATAGTAGATGACAGCAGATAAATACCTGTACAGTCCATCCAGTCTGCATAATATATGATGTGATACTTCATATGTATACCTGATCTTGATTTGTCCTTGCCATTTCCAGACCAAAGACCAGTACTGTCCTTATTCTAAAACATCTAAAGTTGTTACTGAAGTCCCACTCCAGCCCATCCAAATCTGTTCAGCCACAATCAGGGCACAGACCGTAAAAGTCTGCCCTGCACTGGCTTTGCTTCCCAATTATTGGTGTTGTCATCTAACCACTGCTAAGCTTCTATGGATCCATTCCTTCTAAAGAGGATTCCTGTGTGTTTATCTCACGCATTTTTGAACTCCATTACTGTTTTCATCTTCACCACCTCCTGCGGGAGGGTATGCCAAGTATCTACCACCCCCTCTGTGAAAAACTACTTTCCTGACATTATTCCTGAGTCAGCTCCCCTCACAATCTCAATTCATGTCCTCTAGTTCTACCATCTTCCTGTCTCTCTGGAAAAGCTTTGTTTGTAGATTAATACCTTTCAAATATTTGAAAGTCTGTATCATATCACCCCTCCAGGGTATATGTGTTCAGGTCATCAAGTCTCTCCTCATTAATACTGTCCAATTCGAGAATTGAATCTATTTTTGGTACCAAAATTGGATGCTTCGATTCCGCCCCGCTTACTTTTTAAAACTCTTGTTCTTTGTTGGCAGCCAGCACGGAGCAGCCAGCAACACAGCCTTCCCAGTGACGTGACTTCCTGTTTTCACAGAGGTGGGAATAAACCAAAGGGAAGGCTGTGGGGCTCGAGGGAATAGTGCACTCGCTGGCTGCTCCTGTTTGCTGCCAGAGAAGATCAACAGTTTTAAAAGGTACAGGTTTCTGAAAGACTAATAATTTTTCTGTGCACTGTCACATTTCGGTTTATGGGAAGCTTCACGGAGGCTTAAAGTCTTCATGCTACTGTTTTATAGTACTGGTACCTTTTTTACAGGCGCCTACCAGACAGGAAACCATATGGCCTTTATCTGCCGTCATGTTTCTGTGTTTCTATCAGCAAAGTTTTAAAAAACGTTTCTTGTGCGTGTCTAAATCCAAATTATTCTGTGAGACTGAATTAGTTTGTGGGTGCTATGATTGTCTTTATAGGCAGTACATCATTTTTTGAATAATTTCAGCACTGACTAAATCTTTACACTTTCCTATATTATTACCACTTAGATGTCATATTAAGATGTCATGATCTGGACTTGTGCTTTTCTCCTACACAGCTGTAACTATTATTCTTCCGACTGCTTTATTCATCTGCAGTGTCTAGGTGTGACACAAATCACCTTCATGCACAGAATTTTATTTTTTGTTTATATAACTTTAGTTCACTTCATTTTCTGAGAGGGTAACAGGGAAGGAATGTAGATATATATGTTGTACCTGCTAAATATTAATTCACATATTTTCTGAGTGCCAACTTTTTTGTGTATACTGTATATGCCAGGGCAATTTTGTACGCACTAACATGATCCCTAAAAGGATATCCCTTACTGTTAGCTACAGAAACTGGTCAACCAGACACCTTCCCTTCTCCCTTTATCTTTAGTTCACAATTAACTACATTCTGTGAATCCTGCAGACTGCCTGCAACTAATCAAAAAGCCAGCTGGAAATGTGGTCTTCTGAACTTACACTCTGTATACATGATGTACTTGACATTCTGTTATAATTAGAGTTTGAATTCAAAACAATGCAAATAGTGATTTATTAAACTTATAACACATCTAATCTTTTCTTTTTCATAGTAGCCTCAAAGAACTTAATTGGATCAAATCAAAAAATCAATTAATATAAGTGAATCGAATCAAAAACCTTTTGACTGAATCGGACAGCACTACTCCTCATACCATTTTCACTGCTTTTCTCTGAGCAGCTTCAAGTTTACTTCCTTAGCAAGATACAGCCTCTAACAGTGAACACAATACTCCAAGCAGAGACTCACCAACATCTTGTACAGGGGCATCAACACCTCCTTTCTTCTGCTGGCTTTACCCTGTCTATGCAGCCTAGCATCATTCTGGCCGTGGCCACCTCCTTGTTTCATCACCTTGAGATCCTCAGACACCATCACCCCAAGGTCCCTCTCTTGAGTTGAGCTTATCAATCTTTCTCCTCCTATCTGGTAAATCTATTTTGGATTTCTACAAACCAAATGCATCAAATTTGCTGTTTTTATTTTATTTGAATTAATGTGATTTAGCTTGTTAAATGACTTATTTATTTATTGGGATTTATTAACTGCCTTAATGAAGAGATTCACTTAAGATGGTGTACAGCAGATATAGAGGGGCATAATTGAACGCGAACGCCCATCTCCATGGGCTTCTATCTCCGAGGACAGGTACATGAAGGGGCGGGCCAGACTGTATTTTTGAAAAAGATGGGTGTCCATCTTTTTTTTTTTTATAATACGGTTTGTGCCGAGCAAATGCATCGGATTTGGGCAGATTTGAGCTGGGCGTTATCGTTTTTCAGCGATAATGGAAACCGAAGGCGCCCAGCTCAAAAACAAACAAATCCAAGGCATTTGGTCGTGGGAGGGGCCAGGATTTGTAGTGCACTGGTCTCCCTCACATGACAGGACACCTCCCAAGTCTATAGCTCCCTTCCCTTGGGTGCTGAGCCCCCCAAATCTCCCCCCCCCAAACCCACTGCCCATAACTCTACACCATTACCATAGCACTTATGGCTGAAGGGGGGCACCTAGATGTGGGTACAGTGGGTTTTGGGGGCGGTTTGGAGGGCTCCCATTTACCACCACAAGTGTAACAGGTGGGGGGGGGGGGGGGGGGATGGGACTGGGTCCACCTGGCTGAAGTCCACTACACCCACTAAAAACTGCTCCAGGGACCTGCATACTGCTGTGATGGAGATGGGTATGACATTTGAGGCTGGCATACAGGCTGGCAAAAAAAAGTTTTTAAAGTTCTTTTTTTTCATGGGAGGGGGTTAGTGACCACTGGGGGAGTCAGGGGAGGTCATTCCCGACTCCCTCCGGTGGTCATCTGGGCAGTTGGATCACTTTTTGGGGACTTGTTCGTGAGGCGCCCTTCTTTTTTCGATTATCGGCCGAGGGCGCCCATTTCTCCTCGGCTGATAAACACACCCCAGTCCCACCTTCACCATGCCTCCGACATGCCCCCGTCAACTTTGTCTGTTCCCGCGACAGATTGCAGTTGGAGACACCCAAAATCGGCTTTCGATTATACCGATTTGGGCGCCCATCTCCCGATTTGGGTCGAAATATGGGCGTCTTTCTCTTTCGAAAATAAGCTGGATAGTTTAACATAAACCTTGCAATCTTAGTATAATAATAGTAAAAGGACCAAACATAAGCTTAAATACAATCAATGAGGTAAACTTGGTGAATTAAAACCACTATCAGAAATACTATACAAATAATACCATAACAGACCGCATGGAAGAACATTCAAACAATACAGATATGTCAGTACATATCAGAACATTCAAATAACAAATATGATGCGAATGCTGTTTCTACAATACAATGAGACATCTTACTACGCAGCCAGGGGTCCAGTACAGATATATAAACAGGAAGACGATGTGTAACACAAAGTCAACTGGGGTAAGTATCAGGGGCGTAGCCAGACTTCAACGGTAGGGGGGTCCAGAGCCGAGGTGAGGGGGCACATTTTAGCCCTCCCCCGGCGCCGCCGACCCCCCCCCCCCCATTGCCAACACCTCCCCCCCCCACCCGCCATTGCCGACACCTCCAACAACTTTGACCCCCCCCCCCCCCCCCAGTCTTCTTCCTTCGTTTGGTTTCTTCTGACTGAGTCTGACGTCCTGCAAGTACAACGTGCAGGACGTCAGACTCTGTCAGAAGAAACCAAACAAAGGTAGAAGACTTCGGCTGGTGGGGGTTGGGGTCCCCCACCAGCAAAGGTAGCAGGCGGCGGGTTGGCGGCGGAAGGGGGGGGGGGGGTTGAGATGGTCGCCGGCAGGGGGTCCAGGCCCTCGTGGCCTCATAGCAGCTATGCCCCTGGTAAGTATACGTGTGGCTAACTCAAGGCAAGTTCTATGTATAGTTAAAATGTTTTCTGTTTTTCTCATTATTATTTATTAAATGTGACTGAAGGGTTTTTTAAAGTATATATTTGTGGAGTTTTTATCTGTGATTGTAGACCCCTGATGCAGGCTTTTGTGCCAAAACCCGGCCATTCTGGGTCTTTTTTTTTTTTTTTTAATAAAACATTTTGGTAACATCTCCTGACCACCTCTGCTCTTCTGGTGCTGCCTCAGACCAGGGATCCACCAAACTGGTCATAATGCAGCAAGTTCAAATCCAATTATTTTCAGTGGCATTAATCCAAAACGAGTTCAAAATAGCTTTCCTGATTTCCTTCATGTCACATGGCTAATTCAGTAGATCAAAATTTATTACAAATGCCAGTTATAGAAATGTTCTTGGTTCACCTTCAGCTATTAACTGAACAGATGCACTTCTTTCAGTTCTCCATTGTGAACCTATTCCAGTACTGAACTGGTTTCTGAACTGTTACTGGAATAATACAAAACAACTTTATAGATAGTTGAATTAGAATGACAACTTAACCAATACAGTTGTCATTCGGAATGGAGGATTGGCCTAGTGGTTAGAGCACTGGTCTTGCAATCCAGAGGTGGCAGTTCAAATCCCACCACTGCTCCTTGTGATCTTGGGCAAGTCACTTAACCCTCCATTGCCTCAGGTACAAACTTAGATTGTGAGCCCTCCTGGGCCAGAGAAATATCCAGAGTACCTGAATGTAACTCACCTTGAGCTACTACTGAAAAAGGTGTGAGCAAAATCTAAATAAATAACCTATAACGTTGTTTTGGTTTAGTCCAGCAGTTTAGTAACCAGTTCAATATCTGAATAGGTTCAAATGGTTCACTCACAGGTATGACAATTCAAATTAAAGTAGGCACTATACAGATAAAATCCACTCACAGTTGTAGATGTGGAGAAGACTGGAGGAAAAGAAACTCCAGTTTCTGGAGATCCTTGGGGTAGCTTTCCAGGGCCGGAGTGAAGAAGGTCTCTCAGACTCGATCCCTCTGTCTTGTTACTAGAAGCAGCAGGACCAAGTAGAAGGCTATTAAAAAGCTTTGGAGTTGAGGAAGAAGTCTTAATACTGGAGTTAAAGGAATCCAGACCAAATGAAGAATGGGATTCCTTGTTGAGAACGGACCGTAGAGAGCCTGGATCTATAAGGAAAATCAGAAGACAGCAGTAATTGAGATGGGCAATAACTTAACTTGTAATGACTTGCTTGTAAATATTCTGTACTGTAACATTTCCATGAACAAATGACTTATATGATCTTATCAATGGTTCCATTCATATTTAACTGACCATTCCAACTATTCTTCCTCTTGACCATTACGCTTTGCGGCTCCTGAGGGATCAATCCTAGAACCTATCCTTTTCAACATTTTCCTGACTCCTCTAACTCTATTACTTCAAACTTTGGGATTTACCTTCTTTATATATACTAATCATATACAGCTCCTCCTTCCTTTTGACTCCAGCTCACCATCTAGCTACTCTTGAAGCTCAACTCCAATAAATCTGTAGCCATATATTCAGCTCTTATTCCTTGATGTAAGTCCTCCATGCTTCCCCATTAAAGGTCCTCCTCCCCCTTATTCCATATCAACAAAAAGTATGGGATTTCTTTTGGACAACACCCTCTCCTTTCATCCTCACATTTCTAGGATAGTATCTTCTTTTTTTCACTCTTAGAAGTCTACGTTCTATTAGCCCTCTTTTACAGCCTGGTTCTCTTCATATTCTTCTCCATTCCTTGGTATTATCAAAACTGGATTTTGCAATTCTATTTTCATAGGTTTACCTGTCAATTACACAGACTGCAATTAATACCACGGTAAAACTTCTCTATGGTTGAAAGAAGTACGACCACATTCTAGTTGCAGAGCACATACTTCCAGTCGACAACAGAATTCCTTTTAAGATTAATATTCTATCAAATCAGATCCAATCCTTAGATCTCCCTTAGCCAGATATCTTTGGTCTGCTAAGCATGGCCACTATCTTGATCTTATCTTCTTCTCTAACTGCTCACTCTCCAGTTTCTGCACCTCAGCTCTTCCCCCCTCCAACCATCATCTGATAACTTTCACACTTAAACACCCTCCCCCCAATCCCGTCCAATCTCTACCAATACATTTAGGAATCTTCAGGCTATTGACCCTTCTACTCAGTCCTCCAAATCTCTTCTCAACCACTATGTTATCCAAGTCTGTCAATGAAGCTGTCTCTTCTTATAATATTACTCTCTTCTCTGCTCTGGATACTCTTGTTCCTCCCATTCCCCGCTGCAAAACACCTTTGGCTGAAATCCCATGCCCATGCTGACTTCATAAATTTTAAATTCTTGCTGACCTCCTTCCAGTCTGCTCTTTCACTTGCCAAACAGGACTACTCCAACCAGTTGACAAATTCTCTGGCTCAAACCCTTGATGTTTCTTTAAGTACATATGTATTGCCAATACTGTCCCAGGACAAGCCCAGCATCCTGTTTCCAAAAGTGGACAATCCAGGTCACAACTACCTGGCAAGATCCCCAAAAAGTACAAAACATTTTATGCTGCTCATCTCAGAAATAAGCAGTGGAGTTTCCCCAAGTCCATTTTAATAATGGTCTATGGATTTTTCCTTTAGGAATCTGTCCAAACCTTTTTAAACCCCGCTAAGCTAACCACCTTTAACACATTCTCTGGTAACGAATTCCAGAGTTTAATTACACATTGAGTGAAGAAAAACTTTCTCCGATTAGTTTTAAATTTACTACTTTGTAGCGTCATTGAATGGCCCCTAGTCCTAGTATTTTTGGAAAGAGTAAACAGATGCTTCACATCTACCCTTTCCACTCCATTCATTATTTTATAGACCTCTATCATATCTCTCAGCCATCTTTTCTTCAAGTTGAAGAGCCCTAGCCACTAGTCTTTCCTCATAGGGAAGTTGTCCCATCCCCTTAATCATTTTTGTCACACGTTATCTGCACCTTTTCTAATTCCTCTATATCTTTTTAAAGATGCGGTGACCAGAATTGAACACTGAATTCTCTCCTCAAAGTGCTTTCACCTCCAACTCCACTTTCTCCCCAGGCTCTGGCTGATTACTTTTATGATAAGGTTCACAAGATTAAACTTGAATTCTCAACCAAATCACCTTCACCTTTCCTTCCTCGTCTATTCTTTCCTGGTTTTCTTCTTATCTCTATCGTACTTTTAGTGTATACTCTTGGTGGATCCTCTTAACGGTTCCATCCTTCTGACAGGTTTTCCTTGATATTTCCAAAAGCTCCTGCTTTAGCTCAGCTGTGCCAACTCTATGGGATGCCTTTCCTTATTTGCAACTGAAAGGCTCTTTTAATAATTTCAAATCCTAATCAAAAACTTACTACTTCTTCTTGGTTTTCCCACCATCTTCTAATCCTTGGAATATGGATGACAGTCTCCAGTTTCCTGATTATAACTTCCTTTCCTTTTATTATGTTTTGTTTTAACTTGTAATCTCTGCTCTCCCCTTATGTGTTTTGCACCATTTTGTCCTGTTATTTCCCCTCCCCCTGAAAAACTGTTTTTATAGAAGAAAATTTGCAGTATATCAAATAAATTGAAGCTTGAAACTAGTAACCTTCCCCCTCCGAAGGGACACCACCTTGTAAGTGGTGGAGGGGCTTCCGTGTTTCAATGACTCAGAGGGCTATGCTGAAGGGTTACCCATATCAGACAGGCCTCTGAGGAGAAACCAGACAAAGAGTGTCCCAAATTAGGGAGAGAGGAAAGATGGTGACCTGAAGCTCGTACACTCAACGGCCCAGCTGTCCTCTGAAGTTCAGTTTTTGTTCACTTGAAATTTCCTCTCTGCATTGCAGTTGCCTTAACAGAGGAAGGGGACAATGGGGGGTCAGCCGCCGATGACCAGCGTTTTGTCCCCTGTGCAGCAAGTGTGGGACCGCTGTGTGACGAGCTGCCCATAGATGACTGGGTTGATGAGTCCTTTGATTAGCGCCGACGAAGGAGCGTCGATGCTCTTGGACCTAGAAACAACTTCATCGCTCAAAAATCATTTAACCACCATGCCCAAAGGAGTGGAGGAGTGAGTCAGGAGTGTATGCTGAAACGGAAGTCGTTTGCAGCTGAACCCGTGTCGGCGGTGCTACTCCTAAACCCTTAAGAGTTATCAGCTTGGAGTTTTTGGCTCCCGTGGAGGTTGCATTGAATGTCATCTGGAGGGTGCTCCAGGACCTGACGGTGGTAGAGAATGACTTTGCTTCAGATATAGTCTTGTTAATGAGCCACATGGATAATCTAATCGAATCCTTTGAGAATATACAGCAAATGAAGTTCTACTGAAGTAGGAAACGGTTAAGATTTGAAAATGATAAAAGACCAGAAAAATTTGAACAAAATGAATATTGTTATAGATGATTAATATCGAGATTGTTGTTTTCCCAGAGTTCCGGGTATGACTCCTAATGTTTTTTTTCCTCTGAAATGATTCCTCTTAATATATTAATTCAAAAGGAGTGAAGCCTGTGAAACTGGGATTACTTTAATCAGCGGGAATTGGATTGGAGATTCAAGGGTTTGTATTGTTAAACAATTTCTGGTTTTAAAAGGGAAAAAAAATGAAATCAGGTGTATTACTTTCACTAATATTGGACAATAAGTATGTTTCCAATGAAATTGATGGACTATGCACTGTTGTGGTCTTGAAGAAACCAACCAGATGATCAATGTGGAATAATGATTTAGATAAATAATAACTGGGGATAATCGGGTTAATACCACGTTTTCTTTGTTTGCTGTTGCTTAAATTGATCTCCTTGTCTTGTTTCACTCTCCCTATTTATTTTGTGGTCTAAGAAAGAGAAAGATTGTATAAAATCCATTTATCTTGTTGAGATTGTTTTTTTCTTCTAATATTGTTTTAATGTACAATCATCTCTGTTTTACTGTTTTGCAAGTGATCCTTGTAAAATGAAAAAATTATAAATAAATGATTAAAAAAAAAAAAAAAAAAAGAAACTAGTAACCTTCCTAGCTTAAGATTCTAGAATTTATACAGCTACTGTTTTCAAAGTACAGAATAATTGCCAGTCATTTCTTCCAAACAGCTTCTCTCTGAAATAGCCAAGTATAGATACAACATGTACAGACCACACTTTCAAAAGGGAATGGGTTATGTGAATCCATGACAATACAGATTACCTTTTTCAAAGCTATCTTCCATGAATTCACATCAATCAACATTAGCCAAAAAGAAAAGAAAGGTATCTTCATAAAATTTTGGAACGCCTCAAAATAAATATGATGGGAAAAATGGGTCCAGATTTGGCAAAAGATGTGAACTCACTAAAATAATAATAATAATAATAAAACGTACTGCCAAAAACAAAACAAAAACTAGAAGTCTGAAGAAAGCAGCTTAGTTTCAATACTCTGAAGCTGTCTCTTAACTATTGTAAAATGCTGATCCAATTCTTACTCGGTTACAGTCTCAGTCTTAATATAGTATTTTTAAGGAAACCCTCAGCCCTAGAGACCACACAGCAAAGAGCAGCCAAGGAAATTTCACCAGGAAACCCTTCTGATTCAAAGAAAGTACTACCTTGAGGAAAAGCCACCTCCTTAGGTATAAACAAGGATGAAGACAAACAAAATACACTAGTAGTCCCCACCTCCACTACAGGTTACTATGGAGACCATTTGATGTTCACTCAATTATAAAAAATGATGAATTAAGAAGCCAATTGAAATCACTTATCCTACTGGTGCTGTAACAATCAAAGTCCCAAAAACTATAATCCAGACACCTTCAAAATGAGCTCCAAAATGCCTCGCGTTCAAGATGACCTTGTTTCATAAGAATAGCCATACTGGGTCACATTGTCCTCCTCGGGAACAGAGGCTAGAATACTTCAACACAGCATTAAACAATAAAATCAGTATGCTTCATCAGTACTGTTTTGTATTATTTTTGATTTCTGGGCTAATTTATACATTACTAGTAAAAAAAAGGCCCATTTCTGACACAAATGAAATGGGTGCTAGCAAGGTTTTCCTCGGCTCCCCTGCAGCCACCCATGTCCAGCAACCCTCCTCTCTCCCCTGCCCCCCCTCCAGCCACCCATGTCCAGCGACCCTCTTCTCTCCCCTGCCCCTCCTCCAGTCACCCATGTCCAGCGACCCTCCTCTCTCCCCTGCCCCCCCCCTCCAGCCACCCATGTCCAGCGACCCTCCTCTGGACATGGATCAGCTGTGAGGCACTCCCCCCCCCCCCCCCCGGGTTCTGAAGTTGACATCAAGCGAAAGCTACATACCTGTAGAAGGTATTCTCCGAGGACAGCAGGCTGATTGTTCTCACTGATGGGGTGACGTCCAGCGGCAGCCCAGGACCAGAAAATCTTCCCTAGCAACAAAAGTTTGCTAGTCTTGCGCTTCCGTGCGTACCGCGCATGCGCGGCTGTCTTCCCGCCCGATCGCAAGCGTGCTCGTCAGTCCAGTACATAGCTAAAGTAAGGGAAGACACAACTCCGAAGGGGAGATGGGCGGGATTGTGAGAACAATCAGCCTGTTGTCCTCGGAGAATACCTTCTACAGGTATGTAGCTTTTGCTTTCTCCAAGGACAAGCAGGCTGCTTGTTCTCACTGATGGGTTATCCCTAGCCCCCAGGCTCACTCAAAACAACAAAACATGGTCAATTGGGCCTCGCAACAGCGAGAACATAACTGAGATTGACCTAACATGAAACAACTAACAGAGAGTGCAGCCTGGAACACAATAAAAATGGGCCTAGGGGGGAGGAGTTGGATTCTAAACTCCAAACAGGTTCTGTAACACCGACTGCCCAAACCGACTGTCGCGTCGGGTGTCCTGCTGAAGGCAGTAGTGAGATGTGAATGTGTGGACAGAAGACCACGTCGCAGCCTTGAATATCTCTTCAATAGTGGCTGACTTCAAGTGGGCCACCGATGCAGCCATAGCTCTAACATTGTGAGCCATGACATGACCCTCAAGAGTCAACCCAGCCTGGGCATAAGTGAAGGAAATGCAATCTGCTAACCAATTAGATATGGTGTGTTTCCCAACAGCCACACCCCTCTTGTTGGGATCAAAAGAAACAAACAATTGGGCAGACTGTCTGTGGGGGCTTGTCCGCTCCAGATAGAAGGTCAATGCTCTCTTACAGTCCAATGTGTGCAGTTGACGCTCAGCAGGGCGGGTATGAGGCTTGGGAAAGAATGTTGGCAAGACAATTGACTGGTTCAGATGGAACTCCAACACCACCTTTGGCAAAAATTTAGGGTGAGTGAGGAGGACTACTCTGTTATGATGAAATTTGGTATAAGGAGCATGAGCTACTAGGTCTTGAAGCTCACTGACTCTGCGTGCTGAAGTTACTGCCACCAAGAAAATGACCTTCCAGGTCAAGTACTTCAGATGGCAGGAATCAGTTGGCTCAAAAGGAGGTTTCATCAGGTGGGTGAGAACGACATTGAGATCCCATGACACAGAAGGAGGTTTGATGGGGGGCTTTGACAAAAGCAAACCTCTCATGAAGCGAATAACTAAAGGCTGTCCAGAAATAGGCTTACCCTCTACACGGTAATGATAAGCACTGATAGCACTACGATGAACCCTTACAGAGTTGGTCTTGAGACCAGACTCGGATAAATGTAGAAGGTATTCAAGCAGGGTCTGTGTAGGACAAAAGCGAGGATCTAAGGCCTTGCTGTCACACCAGAAGGTAAACCTCCTCCATAGAAACAAGTAACTCTTCTTAGTGGAATCTTTCCTGGAAGCAAGCAAGACTCTGGAGACACCCTCCGAGAGACCCAAGGAGGCAAAGTCTACGCTCTCAACATCCAAGCTGTGAGAGCCAGGGACTGGAGGTTGGGATGCAGAAGCGCCCCCTCGTTCTGAGTGATGAGGGTTGGAAAACACTCCAATCGCCACGGTTCTTCGGAGGACAACTCCAGAAGAAGAGGGAACCAGATCTGACACAGCCAGAAGGGAGCAATCAGAATCATGGTTCCGCGGTCTTGCCTGAGTTTCAGCAAAGTCTTCCCCACCAAAGATATGGGAGGATACGCGTACAGGAGGCCCTCCCCCCAATGTAGGAGAAAGGCATCCGACACTAGTCTGCCGTGGGCCTGAAGTCTGGAACAGAACTGAGGGACCTTGTGATTGATCTGAGTGGCAAAAAGATCGATCAAGGGGGTGCCCCACGCTTGAAAGATCTTGCGTATGATTCTCGAGTTGAGAGACCACTCGTGAGGTTGCATGAT
Organism: Microcaecilia unicolor; assembly: GCF_901765095.1. Classification (NCBI taxonomy): domain Eukaryota; kingdom Metazoa; phylum Chordata; class Amphibia; order Gymnophiona; family Siphonopidae; genus Microcaecilia; species Microcaecilia unicolor. Next base: position 186,829,032 of record NC_044038.1, on the reverse strand, counting down.
CCTGCTCAATCTGTCGGCCAGACTGATGTTTACGCCTGTCAGATAGGTGGCTTGAAGAAACATGCCGTTCCGGCGAGCCCAAAGCCACATCCTGACGGCCTCCTGACACAGAGGGCGAGATCCAGTGCCCCACTGCTTGTTGATATAATACATGGCAACCTGATTGTCTGTCTGAATTTGAATAACTTGATTGGACAACCAATTCTTGAAAGCCTTTAGAGCGTTCCAGACCGCTCGTAACTCCAGGAGGTTGGATCTGCAAACCGGTTTCCTGGGGGGACCAACTCCCTTGAGTGTGAAGCCCATCGACATGAGCTCCCCAACCCAGGAGAGATGCATCCGTCGTCAGCACTTTTTGTGGCTGAGAAATTTGGAATGGATGTCCCAGGGTCAAATTGGATCGAATTGTCCACCAATGCAGGGATCTGAGAAAATCTGTGGACAGTAGGATAACATCTTGTAGATCCCCCGTGGCCTGAAACCACTGGGAAGCTAGGGTCCATTGAGCTGATCTCATGTGAAGACGGGCCATGGGAGTCACATGAACTGTGGAGGCCATGTGGCCGAGCAATCTCAACACCTGCTGAGCTGTGATCTGCTGAGAGGCCTGCACCCAAGAGACGAGAGCCAAAAGATTGTTGGCTCTCGGCTCGGGAAGGTAGGCACGAGCCATCTGAGAGTCCAGCAGAGCTCCTATGAATTCCAATCTTTGAACTGGAAGAAGGTGGGACTTTGGATAATTTATCACAAACCCCAGTAGCTCCAGGAGTCGAATAGTCATCTGCATTGACTGTAAAGCTCCTGCCTCGGAGGTGTTCTTCACCAACCAATCGTCGAGACAAGGAACACATGCACTCCCAGTCTGCGAAGAGACGCCTCTACTACAGCCAGGCATTTCGTGAACACTCTGGGTGCAGAGGCGAGACCAAAGGGTAGCACACAATACTGAAAGTGCTGTGTTCCCAGACAGAATTGCAGATACTGCCTATGAGCTGGCAATATCGGGATGTGAGTGTAGGCGTCCTTTAAGTCCAGAGAGCATAGCCAATCGTTTTCCTGAATCATGGGAAGAAGGGTGCCCAGGGAAAGCATCCTGAACTTTTCTCGGACCAGATATTTGTTCAGGGCCCTTAGGTCTAGGATGGGAAGCGTCCCCCCTGTTTTCTTTTCAACAAGGAAGTACCTGGAATAGAATCCCAGCCCTTCTTGCCCTGGTGGCACGGGCTCGACTGTACTGGCGCTGCGAAGGGCGAACAGTTCCTCTGCAAGTACCTGCTTGTGCTGGAAGCTGAAAGATTGAGCTCCCGGTGGGCAATTTGGAGGTTTTGATATCAAATTGAGGGAGTATCCCAGCCGGACTATTTGAAGAACCCACCGATCGGAGGTTACAAGAGGCCACCTTTGGTGAAAAAACTTTAACCTCCCTCTGACCGGCAGATCGTCCGGCACAGATACTTTTATTTCGGCTATACTCTGCTGGAGCCAGTCAAAAGCCTGTCCCTTGCTTTTGCTGGGGAGCCGCAGGGGCCTGAGGAGGCGCACGCTGTTGACGTGAACGAGCGCGCTGGGACTTAGCCTGGACAGGCTATCAGGAAGGTGGATTGTACCTGCGCTTATTATAAGCGTAGGGAGCAGTCCTCCTACTCCCGAAAAAACGTCTACCAGCTGAGGTAGATGCTGAAGGCGCCCGGTGGGAGAGTTTGTCGTAAGCGGTACCCCACTGGTGGAGCTGATCTACCACCTTTTCGACTTTCTCGCCAAAAATGCTATCCCCCCGGCAAGGAACATCCGTGACACATTTTTGGACTCTACCGTCTAAGTCAGTGGCACGTAGCCATGAGAGTCTGCGCATCACTATATCTTGAGTGGCAGCCCTGGATGCAACATCAAAAGTATCGTAAGCACCCCTGGACAGGAATTTACGACACACCTTCAGCTGCCTGACCACCTCCTGAAACGGCTTGGTCTGCTCCGATGGGAGCTTGTCAACCAAGTCCGCCAACTGCCTCACATTATTCCGCAAGTCGATGCTTGTGTAGAGCTGGTAAGACTGAATTTTGGACACGAGCATAGCAGAATGGTAGACCTTCCTCCCAAAAGAATCCATAGTTCTAGATTCACGCCCCAGGGGCGCCTAAGCATAATCCCTAGAACTCTTGGCCTTCTTAAGGGCCAAATCCACCACTCCAGAGTCATGAGGCAACTGAGTCTTCATCAACTCCGGATCCTCGTGGATTCGGTACTGGGACTCAATCTTTTTGGGAATGTGGGGATTAGTTAATGGATGCGTCCAGTTCTCCAACAACATCTGTTTGAGGATGTTATGCAGAGGAACAGTGGACGATTCCTTAGGAGGGGATGGATAGTCCAGGACCTCGAACATCTCAGCCCTGGGCTCATCCACAGTCTCCACTGGGAAGGGAATGGCCGTAGACATTTCCCAGACAAAAGATGAGAAGGAAACTCTCCGGGGGAGAAAGTTTCCTCTGGGGCGAGGGAGTAGGATCAGAGGGCAAGCCACAAGACTCCTCTTCTGAGAAGTACCTGTCATCCGCCTCTGCTTCCCACGAGCCATCCTCTGCGGAATCGGACATAAGTTCATGAACTTCTGTCCGAAGCCTAGCCCGTCTCGACTCCAAGGATCGATGTCCATCGCAATGTCGTCAAGAGGAAGACTCCCGCGCCAGAGGCGATGAAGCTCCCGTCATCGATGACGGCGGAGAATCTGCCCGGGTGACACTCGTCCCCGGCACCGCAAGCGGTACTGGAGTCGGAGACCGCACCACGGGCGATGAGCCAACTGCCGCCTCCCTCAACACAAGCACCGACGGTACCGGAGATGAGCGTAACAGGTCTCCCAGAATCTCTGGGAGAATGGCTTGGAGGCTCTCGTTAAGAGTGGCTGTAGAGAAAGGCAAGGGCACCGGTACAGGAGAAGATGTGAGAAACTCTCTGGAGCGTGGAGGCAGTACCGGGCTGTCCGGAGATGAGCGCACCGACATCTCCTGAATCGAGGGTGAGCGGTCCCTCCGGCATCGGTGCTTCTCAGGTGCCGAGTCTTTCGGCGCCCTGGAGCTCTCGGCACCGTGTCGGGACGGTGACCAATGCCAATGCTTCTTAGCCTTCGCTCGAAGCTCGGTACCGGTACCGCCCGGTGCCGACGAGGACGTCGCATCCAAACGATTCCTTGGGGCCGGGTCCGATAAAGGACGGTCCCGGTGGGCCCGCACAGCAGGAGTCCTCGAGGCAGGCGGAGACCCACTCGATGGCTCACTGCTACCAGCATGGAGTCTCTGGACAGCCATTACCTGCACTCCGGGGAACGATGCACCCTCCGATGCAGACATCGATACCGGCGATGACCTCGGTACCGCTGGCTCCGTCGACATCGAAGAACTGGACCGGGCTCCGAACAAGACGTTCCACTGAGCCAAACGCACCGCCTGAGTCCGCTTCTTCAATTGGAGACACTGAAGACAGGCGCCAGGTCGATGACTCTCACCTAAGCACCGGAGACACGAAGCGTGCCTGTCAGTAAGGGAGATGGTCCGGCGGCGCCATGTGCACCTTTTGAAGCCGCTGGTAGGCTTCGAGGACATGGGCGGAGAAATCGCGCCGACGAGGTCGAACGCGATGGTGCCTGAGAAAAAGACACCAAAAGAAAAAAAGGGACTGCCCAGGCAGCCCAAAATGGCCGCGCGAAAAAACTAAAGGAAACTTAAGGGGAAAAAACTAAGTAAAGGAATTTTCTTTTCGTTTTTTTTTTTTTTTTTTTCAAAACAGAGAAAGAAAAAAGAGGAGTCAACGACTCACAGAGAAAAAATTCGCTGAAAGCGGGCGAAGAAACAATAAAACAGCACAAGAGGTCAATCCTGGGCAGAGAAGCGGCAAAGCAGCGTTCCCGAACCGCGGAAAAAAGACTGACGAGCACGCTCGCGATCGGGAAAACGGCCGTGCATGCGTGGTACGCACGGAAGCGCGAGACTAGCAAACTTTTGTTGCTAGGGAAGATTTTCCGGTCCTGGGCTGCCGCTGGACGTCATCTCATCAGTGAGAACAAGCAGCCTGCTTGTCCTCGGAGAATAATGGCTACAGTGATGTCAGCCTGATATACGGAGCCGTCCTGACCAACTCGGAATGAGCCACGGTCCCAGGCAGCAAGTCAGAACGTTGGAGGTGAGAATTATTATATAGGATAAACTATGCACAGCTGGAGGAGATCAATGATGGCAACATGAGCTGTTAAAATGAGTTTCTGCTTTTAGCAGTTAAATCATTTAATGCTAAGCTCTGGTCATGTGTGGGAGCAATGACTATTTCTGATGATCTTCTCCCACTTTATTTATATATTTTTATTATTTTTCTTGATATAATTTGGTTTTCCCCTTCCCAGCATCTCCCCCCTTATCAAAGCCATTATCATGGTCCTAAATAGATGACTTACAAATAAACTGAGTGCCCTCAGTGTGGGACCTAAAGTGACTGACTGGGTTAGGAACTGATTGAGTGGAAGGTGACAAAGGGTAGCGGAAAATGGAGCTCACTCTGAGGGTACACACCCCTGGTGGTGTGGGTAACATGAGGGAGGACCTAGTGAAGCTTGAAGAATGAACTAGAATTTGGCAGCTAAGAATTAATGCTAAAAAAATGCGAGGTCATGAATTCGGGATGCAAAAACCCAAGGGAGTGGTACAGTTTAAGGGGTGAAGTACTTTAGTGCATGAAAGAGAAGCAGAACTTGGGTGTGATCGAATGTGATATCTTAGGCTGGCCAAACAAGTAGAAAAGGCAACAATGAAAGCTAGAAAGGTGCTTGGGTGCATAGGGCGAGGAATGGCCAGCAGGAAAAAATGGGCAATAATGACTCTGCATAAATCTCTGGTGAAACCTCATTTAGAGTACTGTGTACAATTCTGGAGACCGCACCTTTAAAAAAATATAGACAGGATGGAGTCAGCCCTAAGGGTTGCTACTAAAATGGTCAGTGGTCTTCATTATAAAGCATATAGGGAGAGACTTTTAAGATCTCAATATGCATACTTTGGAAGAAAGGTGAGAGAGAGGAGATATGATAGAGATAAATGCACAGGAGATGAGTTTCTTTCAAATGAAAGGAAGCTCTGGAATGAGGGGGCATAAGATGAAAGTGAAAGAGGATTTACTCAGGAGTAACCTAAGGAAATAATTCATCACGGAAAGGGTGGGTAAATATGTCCTTAGCAAGATAATGGGCTCCAAAACTGAACACAAAATCCAAACCATTTTCCTAACACCACCCTCCATATCTTTCCCAGCAAGCCCAAAACCTGCTACAATGATAGCCTTCGTCGCCTCTACTGGTAGACCATTTCTGGCCATGTCATCTTCAACAAATAAATTTCAACTTATATGGACTGACCACTGTTGGAAGCAGGATACTGGGATAGATGGACCATTGGTCTGACCCAGTGTGGCTACTCTTATGTTCTTAGTTTACATTCCTACAAAACTAATATTTAATCCAACATCAGAGAGTTAATTTGTTTGAGGAACTGAGTCCAAATGTATATTTTATTCCACAATGTTTGCAAGTGATTCACTATGTAGAAGTAAGCAAAGCATTCTGACACAAGTAGTTTCCAATAATGTTAATCTTATGCTCACTGTCTGGTATGTATGTGTTTTAGGCTTATTGTAACTTTTGAGAGATATTTGGCTACTAGTAGAGGGGAATATGGATGTGGTTGAATCAGGCATCCTATACATCTTATGTACAGGAAATCCTATGTGTATTTCATGTCATGCTCCTGGTGTTCCAGTAGGAGAGGATGGAAACGTACTATTACAAACGCTTTCAAAACATCCAACTATGTTAGGAGGCCATACGTGACTGTCCTAGGTGCTCCTTAGACCTGCAAATTAAATTAATGGTTTCTGGTCAATAAGTTTTATTGGTTTGGGAGGAGGGGTATTATGATTTATATATTCCATACCAGAAAAGCAAAAAAAAAAAAAAAAAAAAAATTAAAAAGAAGAAAAAAAGCAAAGCAATATATTTTCTCACAAGTTATACAGCTCTATCATTTCTCAACTGTATCATTCCAGATACTTAATATTTACTGGTGGAAAAGCTAGGCACTTCTGTGACCAACTAGCATGTACCCATTTACAGACCAAAAACATTGCCAAGTACCTTTTGTCTCTTCTTTGGCCTTCTGAGTTGCCAGATCTGCCAGCCAGTGTAGAGCAGATGATGGAGCTGTGTCTGAACAAAGAGTTCGGCTGGTCTTCGCTTCACTATTTGCCTCCATCTTCCCGGTATCCTCTAATCTGCTGTCTGCTATCTCAGAAGTGTTACTTGTGCCTAGAAATCCTGCTTCTGCTTCACTGCAGGAAGCACCACCACTAGAAGTCTCATTTCCAGAAGCTGACATACTGGGATTTCCACTGGGCAGCTGAAAAACAATCACAGTTTAGCAACCTTGCAACCTCAGGAGCAGCAAGTCACTTAACCCTCCATTTCCCCAGATACAAATAAGTACCTGTATATAATATGTAAGCTGCACTGAACCTATGAGTGGGAAAGCGCGGGGTACAAATGTAACAAAAAAAAAAAAAAAATAATGAACATTACACCTGGGGGAATTCTGGAAAAAAAAAAAAAACCCAAAATATATGAAAATTTTGCACACAGTATTTGAAAATTTGCAAAATTCTGCACTTTATTTATAAATTTCTTGTGCAGAAGTCCCCATCAAAAGGGTTGGCATCTGCCCCCAACCACCACAACAGCAGTTTCCCATACACCTTCCTCCAAACCTCTACTCCACTCCTATGGCACACACACACCTCATCCACCTTTTTCCAGCCCCCCCCCCCCAACATTCCATCATCCTTTTATCCAGCCCCCCCTCCCCGCACACACACAGACTGTCCACCTTTTTTCCAAACCTCCTAAATGCCCTATTCATATTTTTCTCAGCTCCCCTTGCATGCTATATCTACGGTTTTTAGAGGCCCCCACTCCCTCCCATCCTGCACACTCACCGCTCCAGCGCAGCAAGAGGAAAAGCTGCAAAGCTGTACATCGGGCTGCTTGCTGTTCCTTTGCTGTCCCAGTCCTGACTGCTCCTTTGCACCACTCTGGCTTCCTTACAGACAAGTGGCTTAAATTAACCACCAGAGACCAAGGCAGTAGAGCAGTAAAAAGCCTGACCTGTAGCTGTGCAGCTTCTCCTCTTGCAGCTCTGGAGCGGTGAGTGTGCAGGGAGGGAGTCAGGTATCCAGAATTCTGTGTGGGAAAGGCAGAATTCTGCACAAATTCTGCATTGCACAATAGCACAGAATTCCCCAGGAGTGATTATATATATATAAACTGAATCCAGAAATTGACAGACGATCAATTTTTACAGCTTCTCATGACACCAGCAGATTAAACAGAGCTATTTATCTGCACTGGATGTTTTCCTTAAGACAGAAGAACAAACGGTCACAGAAGGTGGGTGGTTATCAGATGGCGCTGTTGCAGAAACCCATTCAAAGAACATGCAATCTTCACTACTGTCATGGTATATGCAAAACTAACCCATTGGAAACATTACTCCCAAAACATTCTATAAGGCTTTTCTGAGCATGTGCAGAAGCTCCTTATATACAAACTGAAGAATTAACTCCCAAATGGAGGAGTGCAAATTATGTGGCTGATTATTTTGTTTCTATGGAAAATTTCTGTTACAGGTCACAGCTACATTTGGAACAGCTGATGATGAAGCCTAGCTATTGCAGAAACTCATCTGCATGGATTTGAGATGTGCTCTTGACCCATCAGTTATCCAAATAGGGAAATCACTGTTTGTGTCAATTATACGTGATGTACAATTAAAGTTTTTTTTGCCCCACTTGTGAAGGCTCCTGGTACTTTTTTTTTTTTGCTGTTTGGACTTACTTTTGTTCTTTGAACCCTCTCTCTGATTTTTTGCTTTAATATTTAAATATTTGGCACTATTACTGTAAAACTAAACTATGTATAGTGTAAACATCCAAAAAAGTGGCAATCTGGTTAGCCACTATAGTTTCTAACAACTTAGCAAGCCAGGGTATGCTCACCACAGGGCGAAAATTGGCAGTGTTTATCAAATCTGCCCCTTCACATTTTGATACAGGTGTTAATACAATCTTTCTAAAAAATTCAGAATAGTAACCATCAACCAGAGCACAATTGACAAAATGAGATAATCAGCTTAGTATGTTCTTAGGTAGTTCTCCTAATAAGAGGGACAAATAATCAGAGAGCAAGAAAAGCGAAGATACATACCTGTAGCAGGTATTCCCCGAGGACAGCAGGCTGATTGTTCTCACGATTGGGTGACGTCCACGGCAGCCCCAGGAACGGAAATCTTCCTAGCAACAAAAGTTGCGCGGCCATCTTCCTGCTCGTCATCGCAAGAGTCCAGCTTCAGTTAAATATAAAGCAATAACAAATAAGAAGGACAACTCCAAAGGGTAGGCGGGCGGGTTTGTGAGAACAATCAGCCTGCTGTCCTCGGAGAATACCTGCTACAGGTATGTATCTTCGTTTTCTCCGAGGACAAGCAGGCTGCTTGTTCTCACGATTGGGTATCCCTAGCACCCAGGCTCACTCAAAATAACAAAGAAGGTCAATTGGACATAACAAGGATTGACCTACGAAGCAGAACATCTAACAGAGTGCAGCCTGGAACAGAATAAAAATGGGCCTGGGGGGGGGGGGGTGGAGTTGGATTCTAAACCCCAAACAGATTCTGCAGCACCAACTGTCCAAACAGACTGTTGCGTCGGCTATCCTGCTGGAGGTAGTAGTGAGACGTGAATGTGTGGACTGATGACCACGTCGCAGCCTTGCAAATCTCTTCAATAGTGGCTGACTTCAAGTGGGCCACCAACGCTGCCATGGCTCTAACACTCTGAGCCGTGACTTGACCCTCAAGAGTCAGCCCAGCTTGGGCATAAGTGAAGGAAATGCAATCTGCTAGCCAATTAGAAATGGTGCGTTTCCCAACAGCGACTCCCCTTCTGTTGCGATTGAAAAACAAACATTTGGGTGGACTGTCTGAAGGGGCTTGTCCGCTCCACATAAAAGGCCAATGCTCTCTTGCAGTCCAATGTATGCAACTGACGTTCAGCAGGGCGGGTATGAGGACGGGGAAAAAATGTTGGCAAGGCAATTGACTAGTTCAGATGGAACTTTGACACCACCTTCAGCAGGAACTTAGGGTGAGTGCGGAGGACTACTCTGTTGTGATGAAACTTGAGATAAGGAGCATGCACTACCAAGGCTTGAAGCTCATTGACCCTACGAGTTGAAGTAACCGCCACCAAGAAAATCACCCTCCAGGTCAAATACTTCAGACGGCAGGAATTCAGAGGCTCAAAAGGAGGTTTCATCAGCTGGGTGAGGATGACGTTGAGATCCCATGACACTGGTGGAGGTATGACAGGGGGCTTTGAGACAAGCAAACCTCTCATGAATTGAACTACTAAAGGCTGTCCAGAGACAGGCTAACCCTCTACACGATAATGAAAAGCACTAATCGTACTAAGGTGAACTCTTACGGAGTTGGTCTTGAGACCAGACTCTGACAGGTGTAGGAGGTATTCAAGCAGAGTCTGTGTGGGATAAGAGCGAGGATCTAGGGCCTTGCTGTCACACCAGATGGCAAACCTCCTCCATTTAAAAGAGTAACACCTCTTCGTGGAATCTTTTCTGGAAGCAAGCAAGACTCGGGAGACACCCTCAGAAAGACCAATGGAGGCGAAGTCTACACTCTCAACATCCAGGCCATGAGAGCCAGAGACTGGAGGCTGGGAAGCAGAAGCGCCCCCTCGTTCTCCCAACCACCAGCCCCGCCTCCCAACCACCGGCTCTGGCACAGACCGTATAAGTGTGCCCATCACTATCCCCGCCTCCCACCACCAGCTCTGACAGAGACCGTATAAGTCTGCCCAGCACTATCCCTGCCTCCCACCACCGGCTCTGGCACAGACCGTATAAGTCTGCCCAGTACTATCCCTGCCTCCCACCACCGGCTCTGGCACAGACCGTATAAGTCTGCCCAGAACTATCCCCGCCTCCCAACCACCAGCCCTGCCTCCCGATCTCGACTAAGCTCCTGAGGATCCACTCCTTCTGCACAGGATTCCTTTATGCTTATCCCACGCATGTTTGAATTCCGTTACCGTTTTCATTTCCACCACCTCCCGCGGGAGGGCATTCCAATCATCCACTACTCTCTCCGTGAAAAAATACTTCCTGACATTTTTCTTGAGTCTGCCCCCCTTCAATCTCATTTCATGTCCTCTTGTTCTACCACCTTCGCATCTCCTGAAAAGGTTCGTTTGCGGATTAATACCTTTCAAATATTTGAACATCTGTATCATATCACCCCTGTTTCTCCTTTCCTCCAGAGTATGCATGTTTAGTTCAGCAAGTCTCTCCTCATACGTCTTGTAACGCAAATCCCATACCATTCTCGTAGCTTTTCTTTGCACCGCTTCAATTCTTTTTACATCCTTAGCAAGATACGGCCTCCAAAACTGAACACAATACTCCAGGTGGGACCTCACCAACGACTTATACAGGGGCATCAACACCCCCTTTCTTCTGCTGGTCATACCTCTCTCTATACAGCCTAACAACCTTCTAGCTACGGCCACCGCCTTGTCACACTGCTTCGTCGCCTTCAAATCCTCAGATACTATCACCCCAAGATCCCTCTCCCCGTCCGTACCTATCAGACTCTCCCCGCCTAACACATACAGCTCCCGTGGGTTTCTATTCCCTAAGTGCATCACTTTGCATTTCTTCGCATTGAATTTTAATTGCCAAACCTTAGACCATTCTTCTAGCTTCCTCAGATCCTTTTTCATATTTTCCACTACCTCCCGGGTGTCCACTCTATTACAGATCTTAGTATCATCCGCAAATAGGCAAACTTTACCTTCTAACTCTTCGGCAATGTCACTCACAAATATACTGAACAGAATTGGCCCCAGCACCGATCCCCTGAGGCACTCCACTACTCACCTTTCCCTCCTCTAAGCGAATTCCATTCAACACCATCCTCTGGCGTCTGTCCGTCAACCAGTTCCTAATCCAGTTCACCACTTCGGGTCCTATCTTCAGACCATCCAGTTTATTTAAGAGCCTCCTGTGGGGAACCGTGCCAAAAGCTTTGCTGAAATCTAAGTAGATTACGTGCATAGCTCGTCCCCGATTCAATTCTCCTGTCACCAAATCAAAGAACTCAATGAGATTCATTTGGCACGATTTCCCTTTAGTAAAACCATGTTGTCTCGGATCTTGCAACTTATTGGCTTCCAGGAAATTCACTATCCTTTCCTTCAGCATCGCTTCCATTACTTTTCCAATAACCGAAGTGAGGCTTACCGGCCTGTAGTTTCCAGCTTCTTCCCTATCACCACTTTTGTGAAGAGGGACCACATCCGCCATTCTCCAATCCCTCGGAACCTCTCCCGTCAGCAAGGATATATTAAACAAATCTTTAAGAGGACCCGCCAAAACCTCTCTGAGCTCCCTCAATATCCTGGGGTGGATCCCGTCCGGTCCCATGGCTTTGTCCACCTTTAGCTTTTCAAGTTGTTGATACACACTCTCTTCCGTGAACGGTGCTCTATCCACTTCATTCTCATTTGTACTTTTTCCCAGTCCATCGCGGTCCTTCTCCAGGATTTTCTTCTGTGAAAACAGAAGAAAAGTATCTATTTAGCAAATTTGCTTTTTCTTCATCATCCACATAGCGGTTCACAGTATCTTTTAGTCTCACAATTCCCTTTTTAGTCATTCTCCTTTCACTAATATACCTGAAGAAATTTTTGTCACCCCTTCTTACATTTCTAGCCATTTGTTATTCCGCTTTCGCCTTCGCCAGACGTATCTCTCTCTTGGCTTCTTTCAGCTTCATCCGGTATTCCTCCTTATGTTCCTTTTCTTGAGTTTTTCTGTATTTCTGGAACGTCAACTCTTTAGCCTTTATTTTCTCAACCACTTGCTTGGAGAACCATATCGGTTTCCTTTTTCTCTTGCTTTTATTTACTTTCCTTACATAAAGGTTCGTGGCCCTATTTATAGCTTCTTTCAGCCTGGACCACTGTCCTTCCACTTCTTGTACTTCCTCCCAGCTCATCATCTCCTTCCTCAGGTATTCCCCCATTTTACTAAAGTCAGCACCCTTGAAATCCAGGACTTTGAGTTTTGAGTGGCCGCTCTCCACTTTAGCTGTTATATCAAACCAAACCGTTTGATGGTCACTGCTGCCCAGGTGGGCACCCACTCGGATATTTGACACGCTATCCCCATTTGTGAGCACCAGATCCAGCGTCGCTCCCTCCCTCATGGGTTCCGTCACCATTTGTCTGAGCAAAACACTTTGGAAAGCATCCACGATCCCTCTACTTCTTTCCGATTCCGCAGACGGAACCTTCCAATCTACATCCGGCAGACTGAAATCTCCCAGCAACAGCACCTCTCTCTTGCTTCCCAACTTTTGAATATCTGCGATCAGGTCTTTATCTAATTCCTCCAATTGTGTCGGAGGTCTGTGGACAACACCCACGTGGACAGAGGTTCTATCATCTCTTTTTAAGGTGAGCCATATCGCTTCTTCCTTTCCCCAGGTCCCTGCCATTTCGGTCGCCATGATATCATTTCTCACATATAGAGCTACTCCTCCACCTTTACGGCCCTCTCTATCCTTCCTAAATAGATTATAGCCTGGTATGTTTGCATCCCATTCATGGGAACCATTTAGCCACGTCTCCGTGATTGCAACAACATCTGCCTACAACATCAGGGCTTGAAGGTCATGGACTTTATTGCTTAAACTGCGAGCATTTGTGGCCATCGCTTTCCATGTATATTTCCTGGTATGTGCTTCAACATTTGTGATTTGGGGTTGTCTTTTCTCTTTGGGTACCTTCATATCCTTTTGTTCCAGCTTCATTGCTTTCTCTTCTGCCTCGGTTCTATTTTCAGGATCATCACCATGTTGTAATGGAGCAAAAGAATTCTGTAGGGGCAACACTTGTGAGGGCGGATGCTTTTGTGTCACTTGACGAAGTCTGCCTGAGTCTACCATGAACCATCTATTCTTAGGTAGTTTTATTCTTTGAGGCAGTGGTGAGAAGATGGTACGATTCTATGCAGTCTTAGAAGTTGCTTTAAGTGCATTCAATTCCTGCTTTACTTTACTGAGCTCCTGTTTTAAACTAGATAGCTGAAGACAGATAGGACAAGACTTAAGTCTCCAGATGATTGGCCTTGAAACTAAAGCACCACAATTATTACAGAGAATAAAAGTCATCCTGATTGGTTGAAATGGGTATGAAAAGGTGTACTATGATGGGGCTGTAATTAGGATGGAGTTATTTTGTGCTAAGATGTGTATTTGGGAAAGCTATTTAGGAAGTGTCAGTCTTGTGCACTATGCGCGAGTTGAGCGACCACTCGTGAGGTTGCATGATCCTGCTCAACCTGTCGGCCAGACTGTTGTTTACGTCTGCCAGATACGTGGCTTGGAGAAATATGCCGTGACGGCGAGCCCAAAGCCACATCTGGACAGCTTCCCAACACAGGGGGCGAGATCCGGTGCCCCCCTGCTTGTCTATCTGAATTTGAATAATTTGATTGGACAGCCGATCTCTGAAAGCCTTTAGAGAGTTCCGCACCGCTCGCAACTCCAGGAGATTGATCTGAAGACCTGATTCCTAGAGGGACCAAGCTCCTTGAGTGTGAAGCCCATCTATACGAGCTCCCCACCCCAGAAGGGATGCATCCGTTGTCAGCACTTTTTGAGGCTGAGGAATTTGAAAGGGATGTCCCAAGGTCAAATTGGATCGAATTGTCCACCACTGAAGGGAATTGTGAAATTCGGTGGACAGCTGGATCGCAACCTCTAGATTCCCTGCAGCTTGATACCACTGGGAAGCTAGGGTCCATTGAGCAGATCTCATGTGAAGACGGGCCATGGGTGTCACATGAACTGTGGAGGCCATATGGCCTAGAAGTCTCAATATCTGCCGAGCTGTGATCCGCTGAGATGCTCTGGCCATGGAAACTAAAGACAGAAGATTGTCTGCTCTCGTCTCGGGAAGATAAGCACGAGCCGTCTGTGAATCCAGCAGAGCTCCAATAAATTCCAGTCTTTGAACAGGAATAAGGTGGGACTTGGGGTAATTTATAACAAACCCGAGTAGCTCCAGCAGTTGAATAATCCGCATGGACCGTAGAGGTGCTGCGTCCGAGGTGTTCTGTACCAGCCAATCGTCGAGATACGGGAACACATGCACTCCCAGTCTGCGTAGCGACGCTGCAACTACCGCCAGGCATTTGGTAAATACCCTGGGTGCAGAGGCGAGACCAAAGGGCAGCCCACAACACTGGAAGTGCTGCGCTCCCAGACAGAATCGAAGATACTTCCTGTCAGCTAGAACTATCGGGATGTGTGTATAAACATCATTTAAGTCCAGAGAGCATAGCCAATAGTTTTCCTGAATCATGGGAAGAAGGGTGCCCAGGGAAACCATCCTGAACTTTTCTCAGACCAGGTATTTGTTCAGAGTCCTTAGGTCTAGGATGGGATGCATCCCCCCTGTTTTCTTTTGAACAAGGAAGTACCTGGAATAGAATCCCAGCCCTTCCTGTCCTGGTGGAATGGGCTCGACCGCATTGGCACTGAGAAGGGCGGAGAGTTCCTCTGCAAGTACCTGCTTGTGCTGGAAGCTGAAGGACTGAGCTCCCGGTGGGCAATTTGGAGGTCTGGAGATCAAACTGAGGGAGTATCCTAACTGGACTATTTGAAGAGGCCACCTACCTCCGACTGGTAGATTGTCCGGCACGGACACTTTGATAGCGGCTATGCTCAGCTGGAGCCAGTCAAAAGCCCGTCATTTGCTTTTGCTGGGGAGCTGCAGGGGCCTGTCTAGGTGCACGCTGTTGACGAGAATGAGCGCGCTGGGGCTGAGCCTGAGAAGGCTGTCGGGAAGGAGGGTTGTACCTACGCCTATTGTAGGCACAGGGAGAACTCCTTCTTCCCCGGAAAAAATGTCTACCTGAAGAGGTAGAAGCTGAAGGCGCCCGGCAGGAGAGATTGTCCATAGCGGTTTCCCGCTGGTGGAGCTGTTCTCGACTTTCTCGCCAAAAATATTATCCCCCCGGCAAGGGACATCCGCAATCTGCTGCTGGACTCGACTATCCAGGTCAGAGGCACACAGCCATGAGATTATGTGCATCACTATACCCTGAGCAGCGGCTCTGGATGCAACATCAAAAGAGTCATAAGCATCCCTGGACAGGAATTTACGACACGCTTTCAGCTGCCTGACCACCTCCTGAAAAGGCCTGGCGTGCTCCACAGGGAGCTTGTCCACCAAGTCCGCCAGTTGCTTTACATTGTTCCGCATGTGGATGCTCGTATAGAGCTGGTATGACTGAATCTTGGACACGAGCATAGAGGACTGATGGGCCTTTCTCCCAAACGAGTCAAGAGTTCTAGATTCCCGCCCCGGGGGCGCCGAGGCAAAATCTCTAGTACCCTTGACCCTCTTGAGAGCGGACTCCACAATCATAGAGTCATGAGGTAACTGCGACTTCATCAACTCAGGTTCTCCATGAATCCGATATTGGGACTCAGCATTTTGGGGGATGGTGGGGTTAGTTAGTGGTTTCTTCCAGTTCTTCAGCAATGTCTCTTTAAGGACATTATGCAGAGGAACAGTGGATGATTCCGTAGGTGGCAAAGAAGAGTCAAGGACCTCGAGCATCTCAGTCCTGGGCTCCTCCTCAGTGACCATAGGGAAGGGAATAGCCACAGACATTTCCCGGACAAATGAAGAGAAAGCAAGACTCTCCGGAGGAGAAAGCTTTCTTTCTGGTGAAGGAGTAGGATTAGAGGGAAGACCATAAGACTCCTCAGAAGAGAAATATCTGGGATCTTCTCCCTCATCCCACGAGGCATCCTCCTTGGTATCGGACAAGAGTTCCTGAACTGCAGTCCGAAACCGGGCCCGTCTCAACGCCGAGGAACCATGTCCCCAATGGCAATGCAGAGAAGTCGACTCCCGTGGCGGCGGCGATGAAGCTCCCTCCATCGATGGGGAGTCGAACTAGGTGGCAGCCGACACCGATGCCGCAAGCGGTACCGGAGACCTCACCACGGGGCCAGAGCCAGCTGCCACTTCCACTAACGGTGCCGAAGGCGCAAGCACCCCCAGCACCGGAACAGGTTGACGCAGCAACCCTTCCAGCAAACGTGGGAGAATGGCTTAGATGCGCTCGTCCAGAGTCACTGTCGAGCAAGGCTGCGGGATCAGTGCAGGAGTCGGTGTCAGAACCTGTGGAGACTGAGGAGGCGGTACCGGGCTGTCCGAAGACCGACGCCCCGACACTTCCTGAATGGAGGGTGAGCGCTCCTCCTGGCATTGGTGCTTCACAGGTGCCAAATCCTTCGACGCCCCAGAGCTCCCGGTACCGTGCTTAGGAGACCGATGACGATGCTTCTTCACCTTCGCTCGATGCACGTCATCGATATTCCTTGGTACCGACGAAGAGGACGTGGAATCCACATGCCTCCTCGGGATAGGGTCCAAGAGTGGTCAGACCCGTGGGGCCTGCGCAGCAGGAGTCTTCGAGGCAAATGGAGACCCGCTTGATGGCTCACTGCTCCCAGCGTGTGGTCTGCGGGCAGCCATTACCTGTGCTCCTGAGGTCGATGCCATCTCTGGTGCCGATATCGACGCCGAAGAACCGGGCGAAGCTCCGAAAAGACGATACTCAATGCCTGTGCCCGCTTTTTCAAGCTAAGACACAACTTACATGCGTCTGGGCGATGGTCGGGCCCAAGGCACTAAAGACACCACGTGTGAGGGTCAGTACCAGAGATCGCCCGGTTGCACCGATTACACTTCTTGAAGCCGCTGGGCGTCCTTGATGACATGGACGGAAAAATAGCGGTGGTGAAATCAAAATTCTCGATTGTGCCAAAAATAAAGGCACAAAAAATGAGAAACGCATACTTGCGGCCTAAGAGGGCCATGTCGGAAGCGAAAGGAAACTTAACAGGACCGAAAACTAAAAAACATAAAGGGTCTCTCTTTTTTTTTTTTTAAAGGGAAACAATTTAAAAGTAAAAGAAAATGAGGAAAAAACATAAAAACCAAAACATTTGCGAAAAAAAACAGGCGAAGGCTCTCTCAGGGGCACAGAGAGGGACCGCAAGCAGCCACTCTCTACCTCAGAGAAAAAAGAACTGAAGCGGGACTCTTGCGACGACGGGCGGAAAAGATGGCTGCGCATGCGTCCGCGCACTCGAAGACTCTAGCAAACTCTTGTTGCTAGGAAGATTTCCGTTCCTGGGGCTGCCGTAGACATCACTCAATCGTGAGAACAAGCAGCCTGCTTGTCCTCGGAGAAAGTGTGATAATTTTGTCAAGAGAGACAAAACTCTGTATTCTGATTCAGATACAAAGGAATTCCATATTCTGCCTACTGGAATACCATCATTAGAACTCCCCAATTAAATTGCCGGCTTTTTGAAACTTTATCTATTACTCCTTACGGAATTCTGCGCAAAAATAAAATAAAATCAAAATTCTACACAAAAAATTTCAAAATTCTACACATAAAATTTGCAAATTCTGCAAAATGCTGCAAAATTCTGTGCACAAAATTTGCAAATTCTGCAATTTTATTTGGCATAACTTAACCAATATTACCAATACTTTTAGCAGCCCCCTCCCACCCACAGCATCCTTTTTTTTTTTTTTTAACAGCCCCTCCTTCCCCACCCACCCTTTTTCTTTTTTTTATTTATTTACAGCCACCAGCAGCATTCCCCCCTTTTATCCGTACATAGCACGATTCAAGCTCCCAGGCTGATCAAGCTCTGATGCCATGCACTTAGCTGTTAGTATCACAGGGGGAATGACAAAATCCATGCTCCCAGGGGAATTCCTACAGTCCAGCAGAAGAGAATAAAGATATATTCCACTTGCTCCCTTGTGTGAGCACAGCGTTGTGCCAAATAACCACCAGGACTGTCTCAAGGACCATTCCATCCATCAATGAGAGAAAAAAAAAGTGTGTGTGGAGGAGAGAGGGGGTATTTTTCTGAGTTAAACCAGCAATCAGATGTCCATAGCGTACTTCTTCATCTGTAGGTCATAGGGAACCTCCAGTAGCCATATTTACTATCCAGTTTACTCATCTGTAAGAGTGAGTGGGCAGTGGAGGAGAGGAAGGAAGGGGTTCAAAATGTTCTAAGTATTCCCACCTGGCTCGTGAAGTCTCCAGTGATGATGATCTCTCTGTGCTCTACTGGAATCCAGTTTCCAAACAGATCCAGGAGCCAGCCTCCTGCAACTCCTTGTCCATCCTGATGAGGTACCTTGACCCCAGGAATGGAGTAGGTTAAAAGGGAAGGGACTTGGTCCTGTCCAAGTATTTCCAGATGAGCCTATTTTCGTACAGCCTTTTCAATAGGCTACGAAGAAAGGTAGCTCAACTTAACCAGAGAGAAATGGTTAAGGAGTTACTAGGTCTAACCAGCCCAGAATCTGCACAGTGTACTGTCACCATCTGCTGGAGACAGAAAAATACTATACATCTCTGTCTGCATAGCACCTTTAAGGGGTGAATCACATGTGTGATAAGGAAAGAATCTAACTGTTGATGATGAGCATGAACACATGACTCGTGTGTGAGGCTACAGTGAACTGCTTGTCGTCAGAGAAGAGAACTGTAAGGCATTAAAATTTAACTTCTAACTCAGAGGTAGGCCTGAATATTTTAGTTATTAAATTTCAAATTCACATACCTGAGACAGCCCATTGGTCACTGCTGGTCTCAGAACTGTTTTGTTTTGTCGATTAATACATGGGCAATTGGCTTTTATGCCCCATTTTCCTCGGGCTGCATGCACCATATCTCCAATGGTATAGAGAGCTACAAAGGAAAAAAAAAAGGAACATAAAAAACAAGTAATTTTTCTTTCACTTAATTCTTTTTTTTGGTAATTTAAAGTTTTATTAGGAAACAGATCATCATGTATAACAACTGTCTTACACACTCTGATAAGGCACTGGTGTGTGGTTCTCAGAAAGAAACAGCAAGCCAAACCATATCATTTCTCCTTTCAAATCAGTGGAAATTAGAAACCAGGCATATTGGTTTAAGAAGTGGGGAAACTACAAGTTCCAGGAGGCAGTGGAGCTATGAGGTCAGCAGAACAGTCAGTGAGGAAACCTGGGGAAACCCTGCTAATCCAACAACACTAACCAAAGGGGCCAGTGTTTGCCATCAGCAACTCTCACATCTGCAGCAATTATCATTTAGCACTGCTGACTGCCAGAGAAGTTTAAAAGAAGTCTTAGTTCTAGAGGTAAATGAAATTCCTGCTCTCTGCTGGGGATATCAATCCCAATCCTGGTCCTCCAAATCAGCTTTCACCCTACTTGTGCAGGTCACATCACAATGTCTCCAATCTAATTTCTGTTCCTCATGTCCCCCCAATGGAATGCTCGCTCTGTCTCCAACAAACTTTCCTACATCCAAGACCTCTATATCTCTCATACTCTCCCATCTGCTTGCACTAACTGAGACTTAACTTTGCCCCGAAGACTCTGACCCCTGTCATGGAGGTTACCTTTTCTCCCATACACCTCACCAGGTCGGCCGCAAAGGTGGTGTTGGTCTACTACTCTCACCCTCTTGTAGAAGTCAACATCTTCTTCCACCTCAGTCTTACTGCTTTTACTCCTCTGAAGTCCACTCCATCTGTCTATTCACTCCTCTACCTCTCCAAGTAGCAGTTATTTATCGATCCCCCTGATAAGTCCCTTTCTCACCGACTTTGACTCCTGGCTTTCTTTCTCTCTCAAATCCTCATTTCCTTCCCTCATTCTTGGGGATTTTAACATTCATGCTAATGATCCCTCTGACTCTTATGCTCTCAGTTTCTTGCTTTAACAATCTTCTTCAATCTTCAGCTGTATTCCACTACTCACCAGAATGGCCACTGTCTCGATCTTGTTTTCTTTTCCAACTGCTCACACTCCAGTTTCTGCACCTCAGTTCTTCCCCTCTCTGACCATGATCTGATAACGTTCACACTTAAACACCCCCCCCCCCCCCCCACCGTCCCATCCAATCTCCACCAATACATTTAGGAATTTTCAGGCTATTGACTTTCGTACTCTCTCCACCAGTGTTCCATCCCTCTTCTCAACCACTATTTATTTATTTATTTTATTAATTTAGATTTTACTCACACCTTTTTCAGTAGTAGCTCAAGGTGAGTTACATTCAGGAGTATTCCAAGTCTGTCAATGAGGCCATCTCTTCCTGTTTTCTCCTCTACTCTGGATACCCTTGCTCCTCTCATTCCCTGTTCTGTAAAGCATACCAAACCTCAGACTTAGCTGACCTCTAGAATCTGCTACTTACGTTCCTGTGCCTGATCTGCTGAACGCCTTTGGCTGAAATCCCATACCCATGCTGACTTCGTACATTTCAAATCCTTGCTGACCTACTTCCAGTCTGCTCCTTCACTTGCCAAACAGGACTAACCAACCCCTCCTTCACTTTCTCCCCAGACTATGGCAGTACTTTCATGATAATATTCACAAGATGAACCTTGAGTTCACAACCAAGTCAACTACATTTCTCCTTCCCCCAGTCCATTTTGTCAACCCTCCTTCAACCCCTGCCTCCTTTTCTTCTTTTTCTGAATTCACTGAAGAGGAAAGTGAACATTTTCTTCCCGCTTCAAAACTGACTACTTGTTTCTCTAATCCTATTTCCACCCATCTACTTAGCACTCTCTCTCCTACTGTCATCCCTTCTATCTGTCATATCGTCAATCTTTCACTTTCCACAGCAACTGTTCCTAATGCCTTCAAACATGCAGTAGTTACACCACTCCTCATAAAACCTTCATTGGACCCTACCTGCCCTTCCAACTATCACCCCATCTCCCTCTTCACTTTCCTATCCAATGTGCTGTTCACAGCTGTTATCTTTTTTTAATTTGCAGAGACCTTTTATTAAATATATTTGCAGAGACCTTTTATTAAATATATTCCATTACAATTGAGCACACAAGCATATCAAGCAAAAATAGAACATATGTAACACTGCATGGATTACAATACAATTATCAAATACATTTCCAGCCTCACTATTTTATTAACAGAGTTTTGTATAAATTCCCCCCCTAAACCCCAACACTCTCCCCCGCCCATTATCAACCCCCTGCCCCTTCCTTTACCCTCCTGATAACAAAGAAACCCCACACAACCTCTCCTTTAAACAGAGTAGTGCTCCAAAAAAGGCCCCCATATCCCTTCCCATCTAGACAGAATCTTTCTCTTCATAGAAGTCAAATATTCCATCTCACAGATATACCACAAGTTGGAGATCCACCTAACCAATGAAGGGACCCCACGCCCCTTCCAATGCTGCGCTAAATTTAGACAAGCAGCATGCATGGCATGTCTAACTAACAAGGACTGCTGAAGTGTAAGACCCAATGGCTTCCATCCCAACAAGAACACAGCTGGGTGCCACTGGACATCTCTACCCACCCACAATTGAATCTGAGACTGAATCGCCCTCCAAAAAGCTCTAGCATTAGGACACTTCCACCAAATGTGACCCATCGTCCTCGGGACCAAATAGCCTCTCCAACAATTGGGGGACTCATTGGGAAACATATGATGAAGACGCACTGGCGTAAGATACCAACGATAAAATACCTTAATTGCATTTTCCTTCAAAGCAACAGCTAATGAGGATTTCAAAAGTGCTCTTTCCATGAGCAGCCAATCTGCATCTGATATTTCAATCCCTAACTCCTTTTCCCAATTCCGCCTATGGAGAGTATAAGGTTTAAGACGTCTAGCCAGGTATCCATACAAACAGGTAATCAGCCCCCGAGTACTCCTAGAGTCCTCGCATAAGTCCTCTAAATAAGAATCTTCCTTCATAATACACAACCTATGTGCTAGATTTTGTAAAAAATGTTTCAACTGAGTGTATGCATACCGATCTCCCGGACACAACTACTACAAATCATTTCTATAGCGCTACCAGTCATACGCAGCGCTTCACAGTTGAACATGAAGAAAAGACAGTCCCTACTCAAAAGAGCTTACAATCTAAATCAGGACAGACAGACAGGACAAATTAGGGATAAGGGAAGGACAGACAGATAGGACACATAGGAAAAAGGGACCATTGAAGAGAGGAAGACAAGATAAAGGTTATGAGCAGGTGACAAGTTAGGAATTGAAAGCAGCATCAAACAGGTAGGCCTTTAGCCTGGATTTGAAGGTGGCCAGGGATGGAGCTTGACATAATGGCTCAGGAAGTTTATTCCAGGCATAAGGTACGGCGAGATAAAAGGAACGGAGTCTGGAGTTAGCGATGGAGGAGAAGAGTGCAATTAGGAAAGATCTGCCTAGTGAACGGAGTTCCTGGGAAGGAGCGTAGGGAGAGATGAGGGTGGAGAGGTAGTGAGGGGCAGCAGAGTGAATGCACTTATAGGTTAATAAGAGGAGCTTGAACTGTATACGGAAACGAATAGGGAGCCAGTGAAGTGACTTCAGAAGAGGGCTGATATGGGCATAGCGACTTTGGCAAAATATTAATCGTGCAGCAGAATTTTGAACCTCTTGAGAGAGATGGCTGAGTGGAAGACCTGTGAGAAGCAAGTTGCAGTAGTTCAAGCGAGAGGTGATGAGAGTGTGGATGAGGGCTCTGGTAGCATGCTCAGAAAGGAGAGGGCGAATTTTGGCGATATTATAGAGGAAGAAACGACAGGTTTTAGCAATCTGTTGAATATGTGCCGAGAAGGAGAGGGAGGAGTCGAAGATGACCCCAAGGTTACGAGCAGATGAGACAGGAAGAACGAGCGTGTTGTAGACAGAAATAGAGATGGATGATTATCATAGCTGATAATCATCCAACAAAGTCTCAAAGGAAACATATTCTCTCTCCTCATACAACTTCCCCCAAGTATCCAAACCTCTCTCAGCCCACCTCCGGAATATGGTCCAACCCATATCTAGTAAAAACAATGGATTATCCACAATCGGAGTATGCTTAGACAAGGGAGTGCTAGTTGAAGTAAACAATCAGTCCCAATAATGAAAAGTAGCTAAAACTGCCAGAGGAATCTGCCCCAGGAGCTTCCTATGCTTCCCTGGAAGCCACATTAAATGCCCCAACCTACGGGCCCCCATCATGTGTTGTTCTCTATATATCCACAATTTGTGTTCCGCACCATGAAACCACTCAATCGCAGGTCGGGATTGGGCAGCACAATAATACCAAGACAAATTAGGAACTCCCTCCGATTTACGCTTATATAAAAAGGCGCGTGGCAAACACGGACTTTTCTCATTCCAAATAAATCTAATCTAACGATCCTGGATATTTGTCAAAAAAGATCGGGCTATCCTTATGGGAAGCACCTGAAACAGGTACAATAAACGCGGAAGAACATTCATTTTAACTATTGCAATCCTCCCAAACCACGAAAGGCCCACAGTTTTCCAACGATCCAAGTCTCTATATATTGCCTTTTGAAGAACAGGGTAATTAACAGCAAATAATTCCTGCAATCTCAAAGGTATCTGAACCCCCAAATAGCGGATCTCTTTAGTAGTCCACTTAAAAGTAAAAAAATTCTTAAGAGTCTCCAACAAGCTAGCAGGCACTCGTATCGCCATGCCCAAAGATTTAGAAGCATTCAGTTTGTATCCCGAAACAACAGAATACGCCTCAATCTCTTTCAGTAAATTAGTGAAAGATACAAGCGGCTTAGACATTGCCGAAGGGTTAAAAGGTAAAGTTTGCCTATTTGCGGATGATACTAAGATCTGCAACAGAGTGGACACCCGGGAGGGAGTGGAAAACATGAAAAAGGATCTGAGGAAGCTAGAAGAATGGTCTAAGGTTTGGCAATTAAAATTCAATGCTAAGAAATGCAAAGTGATGCACTTAGGGAATAGAAACCCACGGGAGATGTATGTGTTAGGCGGGGAGAATCTGACAGGTACGGATGGGGAGAGGGATCTTGGGGTGATAGTATCTGAGGATCTGAAGGCGACGAAACAGTGTGACAAGGCGGTGGCCGTAGCTAGAAGGTTGTTAGGCTGTATAGAGAGAGGTGTGACCACCAGAAGAAAGGAGGTGTTGATGCACCTGTATAAGTCGTTGGTGAGGCCCCACCTAGAGTATTGTGTTCAGTTTTGGAGACCGTATCTTGCGAAGGATGTAAAAAGAATTGAAGCGGTGCAAAGAAAAGCTACGAGAATGGTAAGGGATTTGCGTTACAAGACGTATGAGGAGAGACTTGATGACCTGAACATGTATACTCTGGAAGAAAGGAGAAACAGGGGTGATATGATACAGATGTTCAAATATTTGAAAAGTATTAATCCGCAAACGAACCTTTTCCGGAGGTGCAAAGGCGGTAGAACGAGAGGACATGAAATGAGATTGAAGGGGGGCAGACTCAAGAAAAATGTCAGGAAGTATTTTTTCACGGAGAGAGTAGTGGATGCTTGGAATGCCCTCCCGCGGGAGGTGGTGGAAATGAAAACGGTAACAGAATTCAAACACGCGTGGGATAAACATAAAGGAATCCTATTCAGAAGGAATGGATCCTAAGGAGCTTAGCCGAGATTGGGTGGCAGAGCCAGCCGGTGGTGGGAGGCGAGGATAGTGCTGGGCAGACTTATACGGTCTGTGCCAGAACCAGTGGTGGGAGGCGGGGCTGGTGGTTGGGAGGCGGGAATAGTGCTGGACAGACTTATATGGTCTGTGCCCTGAAGAGGACAGGTACAAATCAAAGTAGGGTATACACAAAAAGTAGCACATATGAGTTTGTCTTGTTGGGCAGACTGGATGGACCATGCAGGTCTTTTTCTGCCGTCATTTCATTTACTATGTAGTCAATGACAATAATACGTCATCCGCGAACAACGCAATTTTAAACTCCCGTTCACCTACCGTTATGCCAGAAATATTCGGATTCACCCGATTTGCCGCCGCCAAAGGTTCCATAGCCATAGCAAAAAGAAGAGGGGACAGAGGGCACCCCTGGCGAATTCCTCGTGACAGCGAAAAGAGACCAGAATTACCCCCATTGATTCTTACACATACCTTAGGAGAATTATAAAATGTTTAATCCAAGATCGATAATGAGGCCCCACCCCAAATCTAGCCAAGACCCTATCCAGGTATCCCCAGTGGACCCTATCAAAGGCCTTCTCAGCATCTAATCCAAGCAAACAAAATGGTAAATTCGAGACCTGAGATACATGAAGCAAATCAAGCGTTCTATTATTATCCATAGCTTGCCTCCCTGCCACAAACCCCACTGGTCTGGATGGATCAAAGCCAAACGAGTAGCTAGAACCTTTGCCAAAATTTTAACATCTGTGTTTAATATAGAGATTGGTCGATAAGAGGCACACTAAGATTTATCTTTCTCTGGCTTCGGAATAACAGCCAACCAAGCCTCCATCATTGAAGGAGGTAACGGCTCCCCCTCTCGTACCGAGTTAATTATTAATGCCAAATAAGGCACCAATTCAGTAGCAAAAGCTTTAAAAAATTCATTAGTAAAGCCATCCAGACCAGGTGCCTTCCCAGTTGGAAGCTCCTTAATAACCTGCAAAACTTCCCCCACTGTGACCTCAGCCTCCAACACCTCTCTCTGCTGCACCGACATTTCAAGTAGATCCTGAGACCTTAAGTAAGCATCAATACCTTCAGTTCTCACATTATTATCCGTTGCATACAAAGTCTGATAATACTGAGAAAAACGCTCCTGAATCCGGGACTACTTTGTTAAAAAGCCTCCGTCCGCGTCTCTCACTTTCATAATATGTCTATTTGCCTTTAACTGTTGCAACTTTGCCACTAAAAGACGACCTGGTTTATTGGTACATTCATAATGCACCTGCCTCAACCGAGCGTTCACAAATTGCAAACTTTCATCATATAAAGCTGTCAACTCCAGTTTCACCGTCTGAAGCTGACGGAAATCAGATATCAATCCCAATGCTCGATGCCTAGCCTCCAGTACTCCTAAGTGTTCCAAACAGTGAGCCACACGTGCCCTCCGTACCTTGGTTCAATGACTTGCCTTCTGAATAAAATAACGAGACTGCCTTAAAAGTATCCCATATTGTACTTAAAGAGGGCCCAGATCCCATATTAATATCAAAATAATCTTTCAACACGGTCACAAAGTTCTTAGTAATCTCCCTATTCTGTAACAAGGTATAATGACCCACATCGGAGCATGGTCAGAGATAGTAATATGACCTATACAGGAGTTACACCCCACATCCGACAGAGCTTTATCCAGAAAAACATAGTCCAACCTAGAATGGGAACCGTGAGAATGAGAGCAGAAAGTATAATCCTTTACACTAGAGTGTCCAAATCTCAACACATCATAAAGGCCCAGGGCCTCCAAAAAATATCCCAAGGCCATAGAAATTTTACAATCCGTTGGAGAAAGAGGGGCAGAGCGGTCCAAATATGGGTGAACAGTAGCATTAAAATCACCAGCCACCACCAACTTACCTTGAGCAAAAATGCTATCCTGATGCTCATTTGGTGAATATACTTGCCAAAGTATATTCCTCCTGCTCCAACATTACATGCACAATAAGAAAATGCCCCTCTGGATCTCTTTTCACATGCAAAAGTTGTACCTGCATATCCCTCTGAAACATAATAGCCACCCCACGTTTCTTAGCTCCTTTCACATCTGATGCATAATAAACAGTAGGAAATTGAGAATAAGACAATAAATGTTCATGTTGTTTAATAAAGTGTGTCTCTTGCAAGAACACCACATGGGGTTGCACCAATCTCAACTCTCGAAGTAACGAGTGTCTTTTAAAAGGAGAGTTCAAACCTTTAACATTGTAAGTAAACATTTTAAAGTCTGTCATTAAATTGTAACACCACAAAACACCCCTGCCTAAAAAGGAGCAAAGGAAGTATTAGTAGCCCCCCTCCCCTCCCACCCAATCCAACCCCCCCACTACCCAGTACAAACACAGCTCGCACCATCCCCCTGGTCCCAAAACAAGCAGGAGACTCCCAGGATGGGAAAACAAGGGCCTGACCCACCGGTCCCGACATAGCCAAACGCCTCTCATAACCACTCCCCACTCACACAACCCCATACCAAAAACAGAAATAATATCCCTTAATTCTGAAATGTAGACTTTATCCTATACCTAGACACACTTAGTCAAAAGTAAAATCTCATTACTTTACAAACAAATGTCCTCAAACTGCAGATCCTCGATCATCCCAACTCCTCTATCTCGCTGCTTGAGGGCAGGTTTTCTCCTCCCACAGCAATCACCCGTTGCTTTTTCTTCTGCGCTGATTCAACCCTTTGCCACCGCTGTAGTTTTTCACGCGTTGCGGGTGCCATCGCAGATGGGGGTGCACCGACGCCAGGCCCTCCGCATGCAGAATCTTCCATGCTTCTCCCAACTGGCGAATCCTGTGAAGCTTTCCCGCCACCGTAAATGTAAAAGGAAACGGAAATGCCCATCTATACTTTATACTTGCAGCAGACAGCACATCCAAGACAGGCTTCAATAACCTCCTCTGTTGCAATGTATAGGTTGAAATATCCTGGTACACAAAGACTTTGTCATCATTAAACTGCAGCTGTGCATGCTTGCGTGCCTTAGACAGGATCAGTTTCTTATCCAGATAACGTAAAAATCGCACCACAATATCTCTCAGTGCCGATTCCCTCGGGCGTCCAAGCACTCTGTGCACTCTCTCAAACTGAAGGGCTGCCACCTCTTCCTCATTATTCAGTAATTGGGTGCACAGCAGCTTAACTACAGTCAGCACATCCTCGGTCACACCTCCCTCCGGAACTCCTCGAAACCTTAGATTCTTCCGTCACCTTCTATTTTCAAGATCATCTAACATATAGAGCACTTCCTCGTGCTGGGTGAATAGTTTAGTAATCCAATTCTGGGAAACAAATTTTCCGACTGCTCGTCCACTCTCACCTCCAACTCTGCCACTCGAGCTCCCAGATCACGCATATCAGAACTGAGCTGATCTATACGCTCAACAATATCCACTCTGGATGCTTTAATCTCCTCTTTGATCTCGGCGAGACAATTTAACATTCTTTTCGGACATTCTGCCGAATCAGCCCCCGAAAGAGCTGACTCTGAGTCTGAATCCGGTGCTGGAACTGAAACCGCATGGCGTCCCGACTGTCTGCCCGCCACCTTTTTTGTGGTCTTCTCCGCCACTTTCACAGCACCCAAAGCTGCTTTACTCATAGTTATCTGCCTTATAGATCAAGTTTCTGCTATTTCCAACCCGATCAAGGCAAATAGCACGCCGATTAGAAAGGATTAAGTTCAGAGCAGGGCAGAGGAAAAGAATCAGGTTCCCATCAAGGCCAGTGATGTCACTTCCTCCCACAGCTGTTATCTTGACTTCCTTTCATCTCAAGCTATTCTTGATCCACTTCAATCTGGCTTTCATCCTCTACATTCAACTGAAACAGCCTTTGCTAAAGCCTCCAATGACCTGTTTCTGGCCAGATCCAAAGGTCTCTATTCTATCTTCATCCTTTTCGATCTATCTGCTGCTTTTGACACTATGGATCACCGCCTACTTCTTGATACGCTGTCCTCACTTGGATTTCAAGGTTCTGTTCTCTTCTGGTTTTCTTCTAGCTCTCCCATTGTACTTTTAGTGTATACTCTGGTGGATCCTCTTCCACTTCTATCCCACTATCAGTTGGTATACCTCAGGGCTCTGTCCTGGGATCTCTTCTTTTCTCCATCTTCCCTTGATGCTCTGATCTCCTTCCATGGTTTTCAGTATCATCTTAATGCTGATGACTCCCAGATATACCCCTCCACACCACAAATTTCAGAAGGAATCCAGGCCCACGTCTTAGCCTGCCTGTCTGACATTGCTGCTGAAACTGGCTGGAGGGAGTAGGATTTCCTTATGCATATAAGTGGGGGAAGGCCGCAGCCACGCGGCAGGCAGGCGGCAGATAGCCGCAGTCAACTCGGGCTGCACGCCCACGTCGGAGACTAAGGAAGCCGCCGCAGATCTCCCCTTACGTCCCTACCCGTAACCTCCGCTCTCAAGAGAAATCCCTCCTTTCAGTACCCTTCTCCACCACCTCCAACTCCAGGCTCCGTCCCTTCTGTCTCGCCTCACCCCATGCCTGGAACAAACTCCCTGAGCCCATACGCCATGCCCCCTCCCTACCCATCTTCAAATCAATGCTCAAAGCCCACCTCTTCAATGTCGCCTTCGGCACCTAATCACTACACCTCTTCTCAGAAAACTTATCTACCCCAACTTGACATTTCGTCCTTTAGATTGTAAGCTCTTCCGAGCAGGGACCGTCCTTATTGTTAATTTGTACAGCGCTGCGTAACCCTAGTAGCGCTCTAGAAATGTTAAGTAGTAGTAGTAGTAGTAGCTATGGTGTTTTATATTGCTAGTTTAAAAGTGTGGGTGGGGAAGGGGATGCAATATGGTAGTGCACATGATATGCAAACATTTAACTTTGACTTGCCCCCATTGCCACCTCAAATATTTCTGTCCGAGAATCCACTGTCTCTACCTAAGATCATGCAACTTGCCCAAGATCACAAGGAGCAGTAGTGGGATTTGAACCCTGGTTTCTGCGGTTCTCAGCCTGCTGCTCAACCTTCATACTATTACATACATTATTTCATCTCAATGCTCTCCACATTCTTTGCAGTGTACTTTAAATTCTGGATATTATAATATTAAAAGATTTAAAAATTAATAAACATCTAATAGACATGCCAAGGGTCTATCATTTACTTTTAACTACCACCTTAAATAAGCTAGTTCTATACTTAAAAAAAAAAAAGTTGCCAAGAAACAGAGCAGCAAGGCATCACACAACTTACCAGCACCAGGAATGATCTGAGTTGGCATGAGGTTCTCTGGCTCATGGGATTGCCCTTTTGCACATTTTAACCATGAGAAAACCTCTTCATCTCCTGGGTCTTCTCCCTCTGAAACAAGAAAAAGAGGATTCCAAAACAGCTCCAATACAAGTCTTCAAAACTAAAATTATTCCTGTGTTCTTACCAATAGAACATAATGTGATGCCCATTGAGAAACATCCTTAACTGCATTAGCATTAAAAGTTGCAGTTGTTCCAACTCTACAGTACATGTGTTGGCAATTTTCCAGATCAAAGCAAAATACTGTGGTGTTGCTTTGTTTATACAATAGGGAAATTCAGTTGGAATTAGTCTGGTGACTCTTAGGTAAAAACAAAAAAATTAAAAACAAGAAATAGGATTCAATTAAGGTTATTTTTGTACTTTGCAGACAGATTACTAATTGTCACACCCAAATGGCAATAGTCTGTGAAAGCCTAGTGATAACATTCTTCCTGCCCTGGGAAACCTGTATTGGTGCCCTGTTGACCTTGGAATTCAGTTTAAGAGTGTGATGTTTATTATCATGTTTAAAGACGTTGTATGACCTTAAACGTTGGCTTTAGCCTTATGCTCCAGGTGGGGAGCTTAGATCTTCACAGGAAAATTGTTGCAGAGTTGTCCTGGAAAGAGATGAGCTCAGTGAAGACCAAAAGAAAATCTTATTCCTTTGTAGGTTAAAACTTTGGTTTCTAGGGAGGAAGTGACATCACCCCTTGAAATGGCTGCCTGAGCCACGAGCTCCGATCAGCCCCTCGCAATCAGAACACCCACAGAGACGCGATCACATAAAAACAACTTATACACGCTCAAAAATAACGTCTAAAGTCAGGGGTAAGAGATCAATGTCGAATTCCAGAACCAACTCGATTGACTTACAATCTTTTGCATATATGGGCCCAGGCGCAAGCATGAGCGCGCCAGCCCCCGAGCTTCACCCACCCAGCCCTCGAGAAGGTAGTCCCCCACTACTCTCCCCATCGCTATTCGCAAATGGAGAGGGACATAATCCAGAGGAAACTCGCATGCAAGAGATCCGCGGGTGGCTGCAAGAAATAAAAATAGGTGGGAAAATGTGGGATACAAATGCAACAAATAAAAAAAATAAAATAAAAACACAAATTATTACTGCAGTGCGAGCAGATATCACTGCGATGGGGGCAGAGCTCCGAGGAGAAATAGGCACGCCGGGCATAAGAGTAGCAGACACAGAAGATCAACTGGATGACAAACAGAATTAATCCAAGCTCTAGATTCCCAGATGCGGGAGACCAGGCAGGAAACCCAGCAGATTTGGGACAAGGTAGAGGATCTTGAGAACCGGAGTCGGCGCTGCAACGTGAGGTTCCACGGTCTCCCAGACACACCGCAATATGTTGACTGTGAGACGACAGTACAAAAAATTGCAAGTGCCCTACTTAAGGAGCTCCAGATAACTAAAGATCCAGCTACAATCCAACTAGTAAGGGCACATAGAGCCTTAGGTAACACCATATCCAACCGTCCAAAGGATATTATTGCTTGCTTTAGTTACTTTAAGCTTAAGGAACAGAATATGCAGGCCTCGCGCTCCACACCTGGATTTCAATGGGACTCCTATCATATTGAATGTTACCAAGATTTGGCTGCAGCCACACTGAAAAGAAGAGCAGAACTCAGGACCTTCACTAAATTCCTGACGGACAAAGGCATCAAATATCGTTGGGGCCACCCATTCGTACTGCGATTCTACAAAGACGGGAAGCAGTACCAAGTGCAAAATATCGCAGAAGCAACTGACATCTTCCCAGAAGGACCACGCGGGGAAGCCAATGCGTTAAAGAATCAGCCATCAATAATCAGAGACAGACCACGTTGGCAAAGAGTCACCGCGGGAAAGGGGAGACTACAACGCCAGCACTCCAACACCCAGCTGACAAGATCGGACACCAGAGCCAAGAAATAAACAGAGCCTATGGTCGGGACAATGGACTTCAGATGTAGACCGCAATTTGGCTATAAAGGGTCAATATATCGGGGGGTGGGTCACTATCCTTCTTGACATCCTTATGTGTTTGGTACGAGGATGTCTCCAGGTGGGGAGGGAGGGTAAGAAAATTATTAGTTGGAGGGGACTCGATCAGATTAAGCACCGCGCGAAGGCTGAGGCAAAGGAATCACAAAAGAGGAAAAAACCGGAGGAATGGACAAGGAACAATGTTAGGGGGATTAACTCCAAAGATCAGATGAGTATTGTTAAATGTATGACCCTTATGTAAAGGGACTTAACTCCCCAGAAAACCGCCAACTCATGTTTAAAGAGATACAACGTCTAAAAGTAGATATAACCTTTGTTCAAGAGACACATTTACTCCAGACAGCTGAGTGATTATGTCAAAATATGAAATCGCAACAAGTATTTTGCGCATCCAACTTATTAGAAAAGAAAAAGAATGGTGTCATGATCATGCTATCACATAAATATCCTGGCGGGTTCAGCAAGTGGTGAGGGATAAAAGGGGCAGATATTGTTGATGATAGTAAAAGTGGAGGGAGAAATACTAACACTCCTGAACATATATGCGCCTAATGACCAACAGGATGCATTTTATCTGGAATTATCAACCCTCCTTTCCCAGCATGTTACAGGCACCCTATTAATTGGTGGGGACTTTAATCTGACACTGCACCCATTACTAGATAATACCACACAGGGGGTTTGCTACTCACAATCCGCCTCGGTCCCACTGTAAAATTTATGAGGCAATGGCAATTAATAGATATATGGAGGCATAGGAATCCCCATATGAGAGGCTACAAATTTTACTCGGCAGTCCATAATTCATACTCTCGCATAGATTTTGGATGGGCCCACCAACTTTAATGACAAACATCGTAGATATCCAGATATACCCGAGGACGTGGTCAGATCATGCACCAATATGTGCTAGAGCTGAAATTGAGGGTCCTGAGCCCAGAGGCACCGCAGTGGCGCTTCAATGATAAATTGCTAGCAGACCCAGTCTTAACTGTCAGCCTAGAAATGGACATTAAAGACTATATTGC
Source organism: Microcaecilia unicolor (assembly GCF_901765095.1). Classification (NCBI taxonomy): domain Eukaryota; kingdom Metazoa; phylum Chordata; class Amphibia; order Gymnophiona; family Siphonopidae; genus Microcaecilia; species Microcaecilia unicolor. Next base: position 186,795,939 of record NC_044038.1, on the reverse strand, counting down.
TCTCAACAATAATGGAGAGTGACCTCATGAATCCTTTGGGAAGGATGTAAGGCAAGTGATAAGGGGGGAAAGTAATAGCTTACAGGTAAATCTTGCACGGCAGACGCGAGCAAGGGCCCAACAAATACACACAGAGCTGGCAGCCCTTAATACACAGGCCACCCGGCAAAGAGATATAGGGGACACGCATCACCGCATGCATGCATTAAGGATGGAACTCAGGGAAATTCAAATGGCAGAGATAGCAGAGCAATTTCAATGGGTGAGACAGGCTCATTTTGAGTATGGGAACAGATCTCACGGTTATTAGTATTAAGCTGAAAAAATTGGTCCACTAACACGCATATCACAGCTATCCGAGACAGGGAGTGAAATAGTGTACCACACGAGAAGATATCAGGGCAGTCTTTCCAATTTCTACACGGCGTTATATCAGGCCGAAGGGGCCTCAGGTCTCCAGGAGTCCGAGAGATACCTTACGCAAGCCAGGCTCACTAAAATATCACTAGCAGAGGAGATGCTTTCCGCCCCCATTACATCAGATGAGGTGGCATGGGCAATCAGAGATCTACCTAATGGTAAAGCCCTGGGACCAGATGGGTTCACAAATAATTTTACAAATGATATATCAAGCTGCTCATCCCATCCTATCAAACCTAACCTCAACTCATATATAACGCCGACGATGTAACAATATACATCCCTTTCAAAACAAGACATTAAAGAAATCTTCAATGAAATCAACCAAAGTCTACACATCATGAACACATGGGCAGATGCATTTCGCTTTGAAACTAAATGCAGAAAAAACTCATGCCTGATACTCACTTCCCAGTACAAACACGAATGAATTCACCGCTATAAACACACCTAAACTAAACCTTCAAATCTCAGAAACGTTAAAATCCTTGGAGTCACTATCGACCGCCACCTAACCTACCTCGAAACTCATGCTAACAACACAACCAAAAGATGTTCTACTGGCATGTGGAAACTGAAAAGAATAAGACCATTCTTCCTAAGATCCGTCTTTCGCAGCCTAGTGCAATCCCTCATACTCACCATCTGGACTACTGCAACTCACTATACGCAGGTTGCAAAGAGCATATACTGAGGAAACTTCAAACAGCCCAGAATACAGCAGCCAGACTCATCTTCGGAAAACCAAAATATTAAAGTGCAAAACCCTTACGAGAGAAGCTACACTGGCTCCCACTCAAGGAACGCATCACTTTTAAAAGTATGCACATTAGTCCACAAAATCATTCACGGTGAAGCCCCAGCCTACATGTCTGATTTAATAGACTTACCACCCAGAAACGCTAAAAGATCATCCCGAACTTTCCTCAACCTCCACTTCCCTAATTGCAAGGGCTTGAAATACAAGGCGCTGCACGCGTCAACCTTTTCTTACATGAGCATGCAGTTCTGGAACACACTACCACGCAACCTGAAAACGATCTACGAACAAACCACCTTCCGCAAACTATTGAAGACCCATTTTTCTGAGAAAATTTACGGAAAGAACCAAAACACATAAAGCCACACTCACTGTTCAGTTATGCATCAATACAGCCACTCCTGAATTCTCATCCCCCAGAATCTCACCACACTCATACCTTTACTCACAGAAAATGTATACCAAGTGTTTTCCTGTTATTATATATTGCCCCTATTTGTCTCCCTTGTTTCCTTCCAATGTTTCAGTGCTTTTTCCATGATTATACTCCTTAACGATACTTTAACTTTGACTCAAATAACTCATCACAATGTAATCCATAACCAAGTTGTAACAAATTGTATTTCCATGATTCATAATGTATTGTAAGCCACACTGAGCCCGCAAAAAGGTGGGAAAATGTGGGATACAAATGCAATAAATAAAATAAATAAAATAAAATATTGGTCCGGGCATTCAATGAGCTTGAATTCCAGGAGGATTGTACCATACTCTTGGAGATTGGCAAATCTAGTGGTCCTATGTAAGCCAGGGAAAGACCACAATACTGCAGCTCCTACCGCCCAATCTCCCTCTTAGGGTTCTGACTATAAAATCTTACTAAAATACTAGCCAAGAGATTACAAAAGCTTATGCCGAAATTGGTGCATGAAGACCAGATGGGCTTCATTGCAGGAAGACAAGCAACTGATAATATCAGGAGGCACTCCACTTGATCCACGGGCAGTCCAATACCCGGCAATCCATATTGCTCCTCTCTTTAGATGCCGAAAGGCATTCCGATCGGGTTTAGCTGGGGTTTATGTTCGAGGTATTGGAGCATATGAGATTTGTAGGTCGATTTATATCGTGGCTCAGATTAATTTATACCAGACCATTGGCTGCCTTAAGGATCAACAGGACTAGCTCAGACCCAATAACATTAGAACGGGGACATGACAGGGATGTGCTTTATCACCGCTATTGTTCGCCTTGACAATGGAACCACTGCTCAGCACATCCGTCAGCACCCACACATACATGGCCTCACCGTGGGGCACATGACATATAAAATCATACTATTTGCTGATGATATTCTATTAACAGTGACCAACCAGAATGAATCCATGCCTCAGATAATGCAGGAACTGAATTACTATGGTAAATTATCCGGGTTCCGGGTGAATATGGACAAGTCAGAGGCTTTGGGACTCGGGCTACAAACAGGGGAAGAAACCTCTTTACAACAACAGTTTCCTGGTCAAATGGGTTGCGCGATCCCTTAAGTATTTAGGGATCCACCTAACTCCCAAATTGACAGATTTATATCAGGTTAACTTTCCCACAAAACTTAAGGAATTGTTTCCGAGATTTTGGATAGATGGGAGGGCTTAGAATTATCTTGGGTGGGAGCGAGTGGGCAGCGATAAAAATGATGATATTGCCCAAACTTCTATTATCTGTTTCTTGCATTGCCGTTGCCAATGCCGTTTTTTAGGCAGCTTAGGAAAAAGGTTTTTGCTTACATATGGCAACATAAACCGCCCAGAGTGCGGGCAGCTATATCAGTCCAAAAAGCTGGGAGGAATGGGGGGTGCCAAACTTACTCTATACCAGGCGACACAGTTACGGCTGCTTGCGGAGTGGAGCGCTGGTGGTACAAAATCATGGTGCCAAATAGAGCAATACTGGATGGGACTAACCAACTTACGCTCTATGTTGTGGATGCCAAGGGGTCAACTACAGGCATATATCAAGAGAGCCCCCCTGGTAGTACAATATCCTTTGCAGGACATGGATGGCTATAAGGAGGAGATATCTTCCTAACCGACTTTATTTCCATCAGATGGCAATAAAAACAGCTCCAAGTTGCCCGCTGGGGAAAGATAACCCACTTTATAGCCAATGGGAGAGGAGAGGTCTTGGCACATTGGGCCAATTATGGGACGAGGGCCGAGGGCCAGATACTACCATTTGTAGAATTGCAAGAGTATGGGTTACCAGCATCACACCTATTTCACTACAATCGCATTATTAGAGACTATGTAAACAGGAGGGCTAAAACAGAATTACTCTTAGAGGAGACGGCTATAGAAAGGGCGGTGAGAGTATGAAGTCACAAGGGATGTGTCTCTCGCTTATATGCAGCACTGCTTATTTATTTATTTATTTATTTGTTGCATTTGTATCCCACTTTATCCCACCTCTTTGTAGGCTCAAAGTGGCTTACAATACATCATGAGTAGTGGAAGAATGTTAGTAAATAAACTTTTAGTATTGCAGGATATTGGTCATCATGATGATAATAAAACAAAGTAATAGTATACAAGTAGATATTGTGAAACAGTTCTGAACATAGATGGGTGAGTTGTACATATTTACATTGGATGATCTTTGTGGTACGCTTTATTAAAGAGAGAGGTCTTCAATAATATGCGGGCCCCATATTATACTACCTCCAACGATGGGAACAAGACTTGCAAGTAAACATAGATACACACAGTGGGGAAAAAGCCTTGAACACCTATTGGGGTCTCCATTTCTAGCTCGATGATTGAAAAATAGTTATAAAATATTATATCAATGGTATTACATGCCACAGAGACTGGTAAAAATCTGATCAGTGTTGGAGAAGTTGTGCAATGGTGGGAGATATGCTCCACATTTGGTGGTCCTGCCCGAAGATTCAACCCTATTGGACAGAATTGCTGGATATATTTGCTGCAGTGGACTGGAGTAAGATATCCCACTAAGCCAGAGGTATGCTTGTTACATATTCGCCCACCAGGAGTTCGGCTTTCAGATCATCGTATCACGACAGTATGGCTCGTAGCTGGAAAACTTACACTGGCATCAGTGTGGAAAAGCCCGTTGGCACCACCAGTGATAAAGGTGATACATAAGATGGATTATCTATACCAAATGTCCAAAATGACAGCTTTACGAATGGGACATATAACAAAATTTAATTTACAATGGGAACGCTATAGATCCTGGAGAGCACAAAATGGGATAGACCTGGATGCTCCTAAGTTGATTATTCCAAAGTTGTGACTGCTAGAATCTCAGACTTCCTGAGCCCCTAACGTCTTGCCCCATCTTTAGCCACCTTTAAATCTAGACTGAAAGCCCACCTCTTTAACATTGCTTTTGACCTCGTACCACTTGTAACCACTCGCCTCCACCTACCCTCCTCTCCTCTTTCCTATACACATTAATTGATTGATTACTTTATTTTTGTCTATTAGATTGTAAGCTCTTGAGCAGGGACTGTCTTTCTTCTATGTTTGTGGCAGCGCTGCGTACGCCTTGTAGTGCTATAGAATGCTAAATAGTAGTAGTAGACTTCACACTATGAGTCTCCACTAGTAACAAGGGGGGAGGGGGGTCTGTTACTTGGGTAGGGGGGTCAGGAAAAGTGGGGGAACATTGTATTATGTTTCTGTTGTTCAAGCGTTCTGTACATGATATATGATTGTTAGGTGGATGTTGTCAATATGCTATTGTTAAAAATTTCAATAAATAAAAATTAAAAAAACAACAACTCTGGTTTCTAAATGTAATCTCCTCTATTTCAGGAAGCATTTTAAGGCTTTTAAAAGAAAGTCTTCATTTAAAGGATGAAAAAAAAGTATTTTCTTGCACTTATATTTCACACTTTTTTTAAACGATAGGGACTCATGTAAGTCTTATAACAGGTTATTTTATAGAAATATAGTAAATTACGGCAGATAAAGACTAGCATGGTGCATCTAGTCCACCCAGGGCTAATCAATCGTTAGAGCGCTTCCCTACCGATTCCCTTAGCGAATCGGTAAGGAACAGGCATGCATCAAGGAATAGGAATGCAAATGAGCTGCTCGTTGTAGCTCACTTGCATTCTCTATTCCATTGTTAAACAGTCGGTCAATCGGCTGGTCAAGCACGCGCAGAGCAGCCAAGCATTATGCTGGCTCTCTGCGCATGCTAAGGATGTCCTTTATGGACGTCCTTCACTATAAAAAAAACTCCCTCTAAAAAGACGTTCTTTTACAGGCTACAAGCTAATGTACAGTTCAGAGGCAAGAGAATAAAAACTAACCTGACGATACGGAGGAGCCTTCCAGCCCAGAAAAATCGGGATGTGAGAGGACACAAATTAAAACTTTTTGGACGTCCCTCCCTCCAGGTCTCTCTCAGCCAATCACAGCGCCTTTAGCTGATACTGGTAACAGCTAAACGCGCTGGGATTGGCTGAGAGAGACCTGGAGCTGATCAGTTATGCTATTACTTACTTGTTCTGGAGTGCTGTATTTTGTTATCCTGTTTTGATAAATGTTCAATAAAGACTTCATACAACTTAAAAAAATGGGGAAAAAATCCAAGTGCTCCTTGTGGCTGCTGGATTGTCAGCATACTTGGATTGAGCCAGTAATCGAGCATCCTTCCCCTGATGAAGCTTGACCCAGCGAAACGGGACCGTTGGGAGAGGGCCCTCAGTTTAAGCTACAACGAAGCTACAACAAAGCTAAGTAGCCTTGCTCTGTATTTTGGCTGCATTTTTGTATTATATATTTACACATTTAATTTATGTGAACACTGTGGAAGGAAGGTTGGCAGGGACCTATGATTAGAATATGGTGCATTATATGTACAGTGGTGGAAATAAGTATTTGATCCCTTGCTGATTTGTAAGTTTGCCCACTGACAAGACATGAGCAGCCCATAATTGAAGGGTAGGTTATTGGTAACAGTGAGAGATAGCACATAACAAATTAAATCCGGAAAAGCACATTGTGGAAAGTATATGAATTTATTTGCATTCTGCAGAGGGAAATAGTATTTAATATCCCTCTGGCAAACAAGACCTAATACTTGGTGGCAAAACCCTTGTTGGCAAGCACAGCGGTCAGACGTCTTCTGTAGTTGATGATGAGGTTTGCACACATGTCAGGAGGAATTTTGGTCCACTCCTCTTTGCAGATCATCTCTAAATCATTAAGAGTTCTGGGCTGTCGCTTGGCAACTCGCAGCTTCAGCTCCCTCCATAAGTTTTCAATGGGATTAAGGTCTGGTGACTGGCTAGGCCACTCCATGACCCTAATGTGCTTCTTCCTGAGCCACTCCTTTGTTGCCTTGGCTGTATGTTTTGGGTCATTGTCGTGCTGGAAGACCCAGCCACGGCCCATTTTTAAGGCCCTGGCGGAGGGAAGGAGGTTGTCACTCAGAATTGTACGGTACATGGCCCCATCCATTCTCCCATTGATGCGGTGAAGTAGTCCTGTGCCCTTAGCAGAGAAACACCCCCAAAACATAACATTTCCACCTCCATGCTTGACAGTGGGGACGGTGTTCTTTGGGTCATAGGCAGCATTTCTCTTCCTCCAAACACGGCGAGTTGAGTTCATGCCAAAGAGCTCAATTTTTGTCTCATCTGACCACAGCACCTTCTCCCAATCACTCTCGGCATCATCCAGGTGTTCACTGGCAAACTTCAGACGGGCCGTCACATGTGCCTTCCGGAGCAGGGGGACCTTGCGGGCACTGCAGGATTGCAATCCGTTATGTCGTAATGTGTTACCAATGGTTTTCGTGGTGACAGTGGTCCCAGCTGCCTTGAGATCATTGACAAGTTCCCCCCTTGTAGTTGTAGGCTGATTTCTAACCTTCCTCATGATCAAGGATACCCCACGAGGTGAGATTTTGCGTGGAGCCCCAGATCTTTGTCGATTGACAGTCATTTTGTACTTCTTCCATTTTCTTACTATGGCACCAACAGTTGTCTCCTTCTCGCCCAGCGTCTTACTGATGGTTTTGTAGCCCATTCCAGCCTTGTGCAGGTGTATGATCTTGTCCCTGACATCCTTAGACAGCTCCTTGCTCTTGGCCATTTTGTAGAGGTTAGAGTCTGACTGATTCACTGAGTCTGTGGACAGGTGTCTTTCATACAGGTGACCATTGCCGACAGCTGTCTGTCATGCAGGTAACGAGTTGATTTGGAGCATCTACCTGGTCTGTAGGGGCCAGATCTCTTACTGGTTGGTGGGGGATCAAATACTTATTTCCCTCTGCAGAATGCAAATAAATTCATATACTTTCCACAATGTGATTTTCCGGATTTAATTTGTGATGTGCTATCTCTCACTGTTACCTATAACCTACCCTTCAATTATGGGCTGCTCATGTCTTTGTCAGTGGGCAAACTTACAAAATCAGCAAGGGATCAAATACTTATTTCCACCACTGTAATCTTATTATATAAGATCAAGATTATGTTGTCACCTCTGTCTGAGGTCCTGTCCTCCATTTATGATCAATTCATTCTTTGCACTTTCATGATTTGATACGCTATCAATTGTTGTTGGGGGACTAAAAGAAACAAATTTATTTATTATCTCATTTATACCCCACATTTTCTCAACATCGTCAGGGCTCAACGGGCTTACAGCGCACCGCAGAGGCCAGACGCCAGTGCAGTAAAATCAAGCTAATACAACAGAAAACCTACATAAAAAATAATGGGAAGATGGGGAAGGGACAGAAGGAGCAGGGAAACCGGGGGAGAGGAGGGAAGAGTGGATGTGTCCAAAATTGTCGATAGATTGATGTCTATCAAGCAGAGGAGACACTTGCTGAGTCCTTGGATAAGCTTTTCCAAATAACATGGTCTTAAGTGATTTCCTGAAATTGAGATGGTTGTGGATGGTTTTAATAGTTTTTGGCAGAGAATTCCATAGTTTGTGAGCTGCTGATGAAGAAGGATGAAGCATAAGTGGATGCAGTTTGGGTAATGAAGGTTTAGATATGAAAGGGATAGTCTTAATGCATTCCTGGGTGGTAGGATGATTAGATTAATCATATAGCTAGGAACTTCACCATATAGAATTAGCAGTTAAGTCCTAATTTCTCCTTCTATAGTATCCCTCCGGACCAGCTCAGACAAATGAGAAATACCAAGCAGTGACTACAGGTGTGGGACAACTGAGCACCGCCTGCAACACCCGCGCTCCAAAAGCCATGGTCCTGCCATGCCTGCACATCCACACAAGTGACACACAAAGGTACGTAAGAAGACCATACAGCCGCTTTGCAAATGTCCTGAGGAGGAACCAGAGAACACTCCGTCCACTAGGCCACTTGCCCTAGTGTGGAATGAGACAATGAAAGATGGAACTGGTTTTCCTTTCAAAAGATATGCAGACACCACCACCTCTTTAATCCACTGGCCTATAGTAGCCTTGGAAGCTGCTGCTCCTTTCTTACGACCACTGAAAAGAAACAGGCGAGCCGAATACCTAAATTCCCAAGTCTTCAAATACATCCACAGAGCCCTGCGTACATCTTGCTTCTGCAGATGTCACTGTTCCAAAGAGCCCCCATGCTTGCCTACACTGGAGAAGATTTGTGATGACAGAGGAGAGTAATCTGGTGAAGCAGGCAATCAGTCTTTTCTCCATATTAACTGGGATAGAATCCTCAGTATTTCACAATGTTGAAGGAGGCTACAAATTTACTTAAGGGCATCTTTATCAGAGAGTAATTAGTTCTTAGAAAATACAGTCTACTTGGATCCATAGAGAAGAGCCTACTAAAAAAACATTAAAATAATAATAATAAAAACTAAATATTAGCATAGCCTAGCATAAATTATAGCAATCTTAGTGGACTTTAGTTTACATATTCCCATTCCAATAATAAGATGCGATGTTATGCTATTAAAGTATTATATCATGCAAAATACCTGTAACAACAGGTTCAGAGTGGGTTACAACCATCAATAAAACAGACAGCAAAACGTAACACACAGTATTTAATGCATAAACTCAAGTATTTCAAAAAAGACATGTCTCCAATTTTTCCTACTACCTTATAAGACGGTTTTTGACAAATATTCATGGTAAACCATTCTATGTGTAGCCAAAAAACAACAATATGACTTGTAACCTCTTATAATGTATATATTTACTAAATGGAAAAGATAACACCGCTCATTACTACGAGTCCTATATTGACTACCCAAACAATCAATAAAGGGGAAATTATCAGGAGCATCCAGCAGCAAAATGGAGGCTATAAGTCTTTTGCACTGAGTGTCAAATGTTTGATTATTCCAGAGGTCATACGTGTGTACTTGGTGCAAAGAGCTCCTAGCACCAGGAATGGGGTCAATCTCGAAGGATAGAATAGAAGACTTGCAGGATCATAGGCAGTCAAGAGAGGTTTATACAGGAGGCCTACAGCGACACAGTAGACAAGGTTTCCCCTCCAGACTGGCAACCTCTATTGCATGGAGAAGAATGGTCCTCTGAAGGGAGAGCATCACTGTGGAGAGACAAGAAGTGATCCTGTAACCAGGACCTGTCCTCCAGGAGATAAAATACTCTCTTGTACCAAAGATGTGTCTCGAGGGGTTTCTGCCCAGGACAGAAGGGATAAGATGGCCATTACAGTTGGAGATTCCATCATTAAGCATGTAGATAGCTGGGTGGCTAATGGACATGAGGATTGCTTGGTCTCTTGCCTGCCTGGTGCAAAGGTGTAGGACCTCATGCATCATAAAGATATGATTATAGACAGTGCTGGGGAGGAGCCTACTGTCTTGGTACATGTGGATACAAATTACATAGGGAAAAGTGGGAGGGGAGGTTCTGGAATTCAAATTTAGGCTCTTATGTAGAAAGCTCAAATCCAGAACCTCCAGGGTAGCATTTTCAGAAGGACATGCAGGACCCAAAAGACAGGCAGAGCTCCGGAATCTCAATGCGTAGATGAGGCGATAGCATAGGGAGGAGGGCTTTAGATTTGTAAGGAACTGGCAACATTCTGGGGAAGGTGGAGCCTATTCCAGAAAGATGAGCTCTACCTTAACCAGGGCGGAACCAGGCTGCTGGCATCAACAATTAAAAAGGAGATAGAGCAGCTTTTAAACTAGAAACTGAGGGAAGGCCAACAGTTATTCAAAAATGCATGGTTCGGAACAAGGTATCTTTAAAAGATATCACCAAAATAGGAAAGATAGGGCATCCCAATAGTGAGGTTGCAATAGAGACCACAGCAGACCAGGTATCTTTATTTAAAGATTTTCAAAATTGCAAGTTAGCACTGTCAACTGCTGAGCAAGATGTAAATAGGAACATTGTTTGAATGTCTACATGCAAATACCAGAAGCCTAAAAAAATAAGATGGGATAGTTAGAATATATTGCACTAAATGAAAGATATAATAGGCATCTCTGAGACCTGGTGGAAGGAAGATAACCAATGAGACCACTGTCATACCAGGGTACAAATTACATTACAGTGATAGAGTGGATCAAATTGATAGAGGGGAAGCATTATACGTTAAGGAGGGCCTTGAATCAAATAGACTAAAAATTCTGCAGGACACAAAACACATCTTGGAATCCCTATGGATTCCATGTGTAAAGGGGATAATGATAGTGGTAGGATTGTGCTACCGTCCACCTGGCTAAGGTGAACAGACAGATGCAGAAATGTTATCGAAATTAGGGAGGCTAACAAACTGGGGTGATATCAAATACCCCGATACTGACTGGGTAAACATCAGGGCATACTAGGGAGGTAAAATTCCTCGATTATTTATTTATTTGTTGCACTTGTATCCCACGTTTCCCACCTATTTGCATGCTCAATGTGGCTTACATAGCACCGTGACGGCGATCGCCAATTCCGGTATGAGAAATACAGGGTGGTATTGCGTTAAAGTTCATAAGTGACAGAGTAAATTAAGTAGTAAGGATAAAGAGTTAAGTTTTGTTTAGTTATGGTGTGAGTTTTGTTGTGTTGCAGGGTTCAGGTGTTTGTTGGATCATTATGGTATGCCTTTTTGAACAAGTTGGTTTTTAATGATTTCCGGAAGTTTGTTAGGTTGTGCATTGTCTTCATGACGTTTGGTAGTGCATTCCATAGTTGTGTGCTTATGTAGGAGAAGCTGCATGCATATGTTGATTTATATTTTAGTCCTTTGCAGCTAGGGTAGTGGAGATTCAGGTATATGCGTGCTGATCTTTTTGAGTTCCTGGTTGGTAAGTCAATGAGGTCTGTCATGTAAACCGGGGCCTCGCTGTGGATAATTTTATGAACCAGGGTGCAGATTTTGAACGCAATTCGTTCTTTGATTGGGAGCCAATGTAGTTTTTCTCTTAAGGGCTTGGCACTTTCGTATTTCGTTTTTCCAAATATGAGTCTGGCTGCTCCATAAATCAAGAACTGCTTTATGGAGCAGCTGCTTCAGGAATGAACAAGAGGGGACCAATTCAAAATCTAGACCTTTGCGGAGCTCATGATATAGTACAGGAGGGAATGGTGCTGGGGCCACTTGATAACAGTAAACATAACATGATCAGATTTGATATAATCTCTGCAGTAATACACACAGGAAATCCAATACATTAGTATTTAACTTTCAAAAAGGAGACTATGATAAAATAAGGAGAATGGTTAAAAAAAAAAAAAAAAGAAAAACAAACCACCTCAGAAGAGCAGCTGTAAAGGTCAAAAATTTACATCAGGTGTGGATACTATTCAAAAATAACATACTGGAAGCCCAGACCAGATATAGTCCATGTATTAAAAGGAGGAAAGATGACCAAACAACAGTCGGCATGGTTAAAAAGTGAGGTGAAGGAAGCTATTAGAACTAAAAGAAAATCCTTCAGAAAATAGAAGAATCTGACTAAAAATAGGAAACAGCATAAAGAATGGCAAGTCAAATGCAAAGCGTCGATAAGGAAGGCAAAGAGAGACTTTGAAAAGAAGATTGCATTGGAGGCAAACACACATAGCAAGAAGTCGACAAAAGAATCAGTTGAACTGCTAGATGACCGAGGGGTAAAAGGGACACTCAGGGAAGACAAGGTCATAATGGAGAGATTAATTGAATTCTTTGCTTTGATTTTTACCGAGGAAAATGTGGAAGAGATACCAGTATCAGAACCACTTTCCTTAATGTAGGCAAGATATATTATTGATTTTAAACCGAGGCAGACAGTGAAAAATAAATATAGGAGTTAAAAAAACCTCAGAGCTCTACCTTCTTTACAGGAAAGGTGAAATTAGATCTTACCTGCTAATTTTCTTTCCTCTAGACCCTCCAGACCGGTCAAGACGTGTGGGTTATGTACTCCTACCAGCAGAGGGAGACTGAGAAAACACTGAGCTTTGAACACTGACTATATAACCTGTGCAGTACATACAGTAGCCAGTATAACACTCACAAAGCAGAGCAACAAAAACACAACTTTAACTTTAACCAGCAACCCTGTACATGGCTTCCGCCAACTGCAAGAACATTCACTGTTCCTTTCATTGCATTGTAGAGGCTGTCATTTCATGCTTCCACAGGTGGACTTTCTGCAACGCCACACCTGCACCAGACCCACACCAACCAAAAACTGGTAACAAGAGTCTGATATTATGACAATCATCAGCTGCCAAGAGATGCCAACAGAAACCTACCTCCTGGCCTACAGTATACCTGGGCGGGTCCTTGCCGGTCTGGAGGGTCTAGAGGAAAGAAAATTAGCAGGTAAGATCTAATTTCACCTTCCTCAGCGACCCTCCAGACCGGTCAAGACGCGTGGGACGTACCAAAGCAGTAAATACCTTATGGGCGGGACCTACGAAGGCCAGAGGTCAACACTGCTGCTCCAAAACTCGCCTCTTCCTTCGCATGCACATCAATCCTATAATGCTTCACAAACGAATGCAACGAAGACCAAACCGCCGCCCGACAAATATCTGAAGAAGGAATCATACTATTCTCCGCCCAAGAGGCTGCAACCGCTCTGGTAGAATGAGCAGAAAACACCTTAGGAACCTCACGGCCCTTCACCAATAGGCTGACGCAATCTCCTCCTTCAACCATCTTGCTATCGTCGCCTTGGATGCCGCTGCACCCTTTTTAGGGCCACCATGAAGCTACGAACAAACGAACCGACGCTCTGAACTCCTGTGTTCTAGACAGATAACACCGCAAGATGCGCCGAACATCTAACTTCGCCAGCCGACGCTGTTCCGAATCTCCCGCCAAGTTACCTAAAACAGGCAACGAAATGACCTGATTAACATGAAACTCTGAAACCACCTTGGCAACAAGGAAGGCAACCGGCCTCAAAGACACCTTTTCCTTGGAAAAAGACAGAAAGGGCTCTCTACACGACAAAGCCTGCAATTCCGAGACTCTCCGAGCTGAGGTAATAGCTACCAAAAAGACCGCCTTCAAGGAAAGATCTTTGCACGAAGCCGCAACCAAAGGTTCAAATGGAGGTCTGACTAAGGCATCTAAAACGAGATTCAAATCCCACGGGGGAACCAACCGCCGACGAGGCGGCCGCAACAACTTCACACCCTTCAAAAAACGAACAACCTCAGGAATAGAAGCTATGGACTTCCCCTGAACCTTCCCCCGAAAACCCGACAACGCTGCCACCTGAACCTTCAAGGTAGCCAAGGCCAGACCCCTGTCCAAACCATCCTGCAAAAATTCCAAGACCTCCGCCACCGAGGAACGAAAAGGCATCACCGTCCGCTCTGCACACCAGTGCTCAAACAATCTCCAAACCCGAACATACGCCAATGAAGTGGAGGTTCTGCGGGACTTCAACATTGTATCAATGACTCTGGCAGAAAACCCTTTCTTTCCTCAACCTGTGCCTCTCGAGCCAAGCCATAAGCGAGAACTGAGCCGGGTCTGGCATAACTATCAGGCCTTGACACAAGAGTACTGTTTCCAACAACTGAAGGGGCTTCGCGACCGCCAACCGCACCAGATCTCCGTACCACGGTCGACGCGGCCAGTTCGGAGCTATCAAAATCACCCGTCCTGAGTGCCGCTCGATGCGCTGGATTACTCGACCTACCAACGGCCACGGAGGAAACACATACAGCAATCCCTGCGGCCAGGGTAACAGCAGAGCGTCGAGACCCTCCGCACGCGGATTTCTCAGACGACTGAAAAACCTTGGGACTTGTGCATTGCGCGCTGTGGCCATCAGATCCATAACTGGCAAACCCCAGACCGACACAATTCGGCCCGAACACCGACCGATGTAGAGACCACTCTCCGGGATCCAGAGTATGCCGGCTCAAAAAATCTGCATCCACGTTGTCCACCCCGGCCACATGAGCCGCCGAGAGCGCCTAAAGATGACCTTCCACCCATTGGCATAACAGTGCCGTCTCTCCGCGACCGCCTGACTCTTTGTGCCCCCTTGACGATTGACATAGGCCACGGCTGTGGCGTTGTCGCAGAGCACTCTGACTGCCTTGTGGAGAAGCATTGACTGAAAACACTGAAGTGCCAACAGAATGGCCCGAGTCTCCAACTGGTTGATGGACCACCTTGCTTCCGCCTGGGACCACCGCCCCTGCGCTACCTGACCGAGACAATGCGCTCCCCATCCTAGCAGACTGGCGTCTGTGACAAGAACCACCCACTGAGGGGACTCCAACGGCATTCCCTTCTCCAGATTGCAAGTTCTGAGCCACCAACGGAGGCTTGCGGCGGACAACCGCCGACATCGGCAGACGTACCTCCAACTCCTGCGACAGGGGAGCCCACTGACGGAGTAGGGAGGACTGAAGCTGACGCATGTGCGCCCTGGCCCAAGGAACTACTTCTATGGTCGCCGCCATCATCCCCCAGAAACTTGCAGGTAAGACCGGGCCGTCGGGGACGACAGTGCAAGAAACCGCCGAATCAGGTCCTGCAACTTGCTGATTCTCGGGGGCGGCCAAAAACACTCGACCCGACCAGAGACTGCGACGGGTACAAACTGACTCTTGCTGAAATTCACCACCAGCCCAGCGACTGGAGAAACTGTACCACACGCGACGTCGCCCCCTCGCTCTCCGCCCGGGACTTGGCCCGAATCAACCAATCGTCCAGATACGGGGTGCACCAAAATGCCCTGCCGGCGCAAAGCTGCCGCCACCCCCACCACCACCATGACTTTGGAAAGGTGCAGGGAGCTGTGCCAGACCGAAGGGCAGGGCACAAAACTGAAAGTGCTTCCCCAAAACTGCAAAGCGAAGAAAACGCTGGTGCGCCGCTCGAATGGGAATGTGAAGATAAGCCTCTGTCAAGTCAGAGAAGTTAGAAACTCTCCCTGCCGGACTGCGACAATGACCGACCACGTCTCCATGTGAAAAGAGGGAACTTTGAGCGCCGCATTGACTCTCTTTAGATCTAAAATAGGCCGAAAGGCATCCTCCTTCTTTGGCACCACAAAGTAAATCGAGTAACACCCCGAGCGTTGCTGAGCGGGCGGAACAGCAACCACTGCTCCCAGACTGAGAAGACGACGCAACGTGTCTCGTACTGCTGCTCTCTTGAGCCTCGAGTGACAAGGGGACTCCAGAAACCGTTCGGGCGGAGAGGTCTCGAACTCCAGGGCATAACCATCTCAAACCACTTCGAGAACCCACTGATCTGATGTGATGTGGACCCAGTTCTGGTAAAACTGACTCAGCCGAGCCCCTACACGCACCAAAGCCTGGGTCCGCACACCTTCATTGGGCAAGCCACCCCGAGGTCTGACCTCCCCCCGAACGAGCCCCGGCCTCCGCGACGACTCCCGCAAAAGGACTGGGTGCGCTGGAAGAACCGACCTCTAGAAGCCCCACTAAACCTACCAGGCCTATACCGTCGAGCCTCACTAAGTCGGCCTCGAGAGGAATTACCCCTAACTCCCAGCTTGGGACGAAAATCCGGGAGTCGAGGCACCTTGGCCTCACTAAGGCCTTTCACTAACTTATCCAACTCTTCGCCAAAAAGCCTAGAACCTTTGAAGGGGAGAGAACCCAACTTAGCCTAGAGGCCGCATCTGAGACCCAACCTCTTAACCATAGAGCCCTACGCGGCTCCCACTATCATAGCCATATTTTTAGCCGACGCACGCAACAAATCATACAGTGCATCAGACAAAAAGACGAAACCCATCTCCCACTTGGCTAAATCCTGAAGCCCCGAGGTCCCAACCTCCCCGGGATCATCCAGGAGCTTCTCGGCCCAGCGAAAACACGCCCGCGCCACCAGGCCCCCACACACCGAGCCTGGAGAGCTAGCGCCGACAAGTCGAAGCTTCACTTAAGAAATGCTTCAACCTCCTATCCTGGGGTTCACAGAGTGCGGCCCCACCATCTACTGGAATAGCCGTCGCTTTAGTAACCGCTGTAACCACTGCATCTACCGTAGGAGCCTTAAAGGAATCTCTATCCTCCTGCGGCAGGGGATAAAGTCTCGCCATTGCCTTAGAAACCTTATACGGCGAATCTGGCGAATCCCATCCTGGGTAATCATCTCCCGGAGATCCTTGTTCATAGGAATAGGTCCATGCTCTACGCTGGATTCCTTTCACCAAGGATCCTGCCCAGATTCACCTGAAGGCACCTCAGATTAAATTTAAGGGTAGATGTGACCTGATCAATGAGCTCCGAAAGCTCATCCCTATGAAAATCCTGACTACTGAGGGATCTTCCCCAGGAAGGGAGTCCACCGGATCTACCGGACCCTCAAAACCCTCAGACTCTCCCCCTTCACTAAATGGGCCTTCCGTGCCCACCTGAGACAGACATTCCTCGTCCTCTGGTCCACTCTATCCGGGGTCTTTTAGGCAGCATGGGACTAACCCCCTCCACTCCCGGGGGGGGGGGCCCGATTTCCAAGCCTGAAAAAAGAGTCCACACAAAACTCTGGAGGAAAGCCACCCCCTCCTGGACCCTCATTAGGCACTTTCTGTGCCACAACGGAGGCAACTGGCTCAACCACAGCAGCACTTCTGCCGATCGCGCTGAATTCAAATGGCGGGCCGTTCCCGCCGAAACTGAAAGCGCCACCGCCGGGCCTGACTGAGTTGCCGCTGATAAAGGGGCCGCCGATACCGCCGGGACTTCTGCGGTTAACTCCGGGGGAACTGCCTCCAAATGTTTGGGTTCTCCGCACAGCCGACACTGACCGCCCGGCGATTCGATTGCCACCGGCGCGAGCACCGCGCGACAACGGAGGAGTTGGCCGCCATAATGTTCAAAGGTAAAGGCAGCGCTACCCCGTACCGGCCCCAAGGTCTAGGCAAGCCCCAAAAGCACTGCTCTCTCGCTCCTAGGACGGAATAGAACTCCCGTTCGTTCCGCACCAAATAAATAAATCTATCTCCCTTAAAGAGACAGAAGACAATTCTGGCAGCTGAAAATTGTAAGGCTCTCAAGGCTGCAGTACACAGAAAACAGCCGAGGCACAAAGCTGCCAGTAACACAGTACTGGAGAGCAGCACAGGGGGAGGGACCCGACAAAGCAGGTGTGACACCCCAGGGGGAACTACTGGGCCCCCACCGGACCCAGGGCCCCGAAGCACTTTTTTTTTTTTTTTTTGGCAAAACACTTAAAGGATAGAAATCTCTTGAAAAAAACCCAAAATCCTTAATCCCTAAAATCAAAGCTACCTCACCAGACTATTGAAGACCTGCACAGGCTGTCCTTCTACCTCTGCTGAGACTGAGAAAATACTGTCTACTGTATGTACTGCACAGGTTATATAATCAGTGTTCAAAGCTCAGTGTTTTCTCAGTCTCCCTCTGCTGGTAGGAGTACATAACTCACGCGTCTTGACCGGTCTGGAGGGTCGCTGAGGAAGATAGGATTTAATGGTTAGTTACCTCACTGACATAAAAAAAACCTCCTGCTGACCATTCTGGCTCTATGCAATGCAATAAACACTTTACTGGTAACCCAAAATCAAATGTGACTATCTTTTAAATAGCGTGTAATGCAAGATTACATCCAGTCGACTAGCTTTGCCAAATGACTGCTTCAGGACAAAACAGAATCCAGTAACTCTTTAGATTCCACGCACTCATTCAAGTGTCACTGGGTTCCTGTGAGATACCAGTGCCAGAAATAGTATTCAACACTGACAAGTCAGAGAAACTGGAACATCTCTGTAAACCTGGAAGATGTAATGACCATTTGATAAAGTACCTTATGAAAGACTCCTGAGGAAAACAGAAAGTCATGGGATAGGAGGTAATGTCCTATTGTGAATTAAAACTGATTAAAAGATAGAAAACAGAGTAGGGTTAAGTAGTCAGTATTCTCTATGGAGTAGAGTAGATAGTGGGGTTCCCCAGGGGTCTATGCTGGGACTGCTGCTTTTTAACATATTATAAATGATCTAGAGATGAGAATAGCTAGTGAGGTAATTAAATTTGCTTGATGACACAAAGTTATTCCAAATTATTAAATCGCAAGAGGATTGTGAAAAATTGCAAGAGGACCT
This sequence comes from Microcaecilia unicolor, assembly GCF_901765095.1. NCBI lineage: Eukaryota > Metazoa > Chordata > Amphibia > Gymnophiona > Siphonopidae > Microcaecilia > Microcaecilia unicolor. Next base: position 186,777,229 of record NC_044038.1, on the reverse strand, counting down.
TACGAGTTTCCCAAACATGAAAAAACCGTTCCCTGAAACCACGGGCACTGAAATAATTATTGGTTTGCTTTCATGCAGTCCACAAGAGCCATAGAGCACAATCGATGCTCGTTATAACTGAGGGGAAAGAAAAAGACATTTGCTTTTAATGCTGTTTTGTTTCCTATATTACTTGTTTTAAAAGTCAAATGGCTGCCTCTCCCAAAGGCAGTACACCTTTCCAATGAAAGGGTAGGCCCTTCCCAACTAAGGGAGATGGGGAGGAAGGGGGGAGAGACTCGGGGCACCCGAGTTTAACACCCCAGAGGCTGTCAAAGAAAGGAAAAGAAAAGAAACCCTGCCAAGCCTCTAATTGAGATTCCAAGCACAGAAGAACTATTATAAATATCTCTAATATCTTAAAGAGAAAAAGAGAGAGAGACTAATGGGTTCACCTCCTGCCTGCTGGAGACTGAGAAAATACTGAGGCTAGGGTCACATGGCCAGGGCTCTCTAGTCTTAGAATTTTCTCAGTCTCCACCTGCTGGTAGGCGTACACAACCCATCAGTCCAATCCTGGTCCGGTCTGGAGGGATGCTAAGGAATCATGGTTGATAATACATTGAAACCCTCTGCTCAATGTGCAGCGACAGCTAACAAAGCAAACAAAATATTAGGAACTATTAGGAAAGGTAACAAAGCAAACAAAATATTAGGAACTATATGAAAGGAATGGAAAACAAAAAATGAGAACGTTATAATACCGTACATCATTTCATGGTGTGACCACACCTTGAATACTGTGTGCAATTTTGGTCACCGCATCTCAAAAGATATAGTGGAATTAGAAAAGGTACAGAGAACAGCGATGAAAATGAGTAAGGAGATGGGATGACTTCCCTATGAGGAAAGGTTAAAGCAGTTAGGGTTCTTCAGCTTGGAGAAGAAATGGCTGAGGAGAGATATAATAAAGGTCTATAAAATATTGAGTGGAGTGGAACCTGTAGACGTGAATCGCTTGCTTTCAAAAATACTAGAACTAGGGGGCATTCAATGAAGCTACTAAATAGTAAATTTAAAACAAACCAGGAAAAATATTTCTTCAACCAACATGTAATTAAACTCTGGAATTTGTTGTCAGAGAATGTAATAAAAATAGTTAGTTTAGTAGGGTTTAAAGAAGGTTTGGATAATTTCCTAAAAAGGAAGTCCATAAACCATCAAGATGGACTTGGGAAAAATCCACTACTTATTTCTAAGATAAACAGCATAAAATTTGTTTAACTGTTCTGGGATTTTGTCAGGTACTTGTGACCTGGATTGGCCGCTGTTAGAAGCAGGATACTGGGCTTGATGAACCTCTGGTCTGTCTCAGCATGGCAACATATATGCTCTTATGCTCTGGGTTAAAAGGTCTAAATTCCTTATGAAAAAAATTATTTTTTCTGACTCACAGAGAGGGAAGAACTGACTAAATAGGATCATGGTTAAGAAGAACTAAGGTGAGGGGAGAGGCGCGCAAATTGAGTGGGAATACCTGAGCATGCCCTGTACAAGCCAAAGGATTAGCATATGGTGGGGGAGTGCCAGAACACAGGATCCGCTGGTGACGTCACCTTTCAGTATGCCTGCTCATCTATGGAGAACATTAGCTCCATAGCTGCATTAGCTGTTCTAGAAGACCACCTCCTGTGATACCTAAGGGAAGGGGTCTCATAGAGCAGACCACAGATTTGTAAAAATTACACATACTGATAGCCAGAGGAAAGAACGAATATCTGGAATACAGTGATTACATAATCGTCACACTTTAGTGCTCTAATTTTAAAACTAGACTTTAGATATTAGAACAAATTACAAGCCCTAGCTATTTAACACTATAAAGCTTAACTAAGTCAAGGTTCATACCGGTGCGGGGACGGTTCTTCCTCAGTCGGTAACAGTCCAGACAGACACCAAAGCCACATTTTCGACAAACCCAGTGAATGTAAATAGCGTTGTCTCACATACATCGCACATCTCTCTCACTCCTCGTACAGCTCGTTTCCATGCTACTTTTTCTATAAAAGGGAAAAGAAAAAATATACACACACATGTATTATGTTACCTTGTTCATTACGTCAGGATCTGCCTTTAACACATGCTCAGCTTACTGAAAGAATTTGAAGACAGATGTAGTGAAAAGATTATTTTAATTCACCCTTTGAAGCAAATTACAGTTTCTTTCATAGTATAGACAAGCTGAAAAGTGCACAGTGAAGTGTGACAAAATGGTGTATTTCTACTTCCTCCATTTGCAAAGTCATACATGGTTGTTTAGGGACTGGCTATGAAAAGACATAGTAAGGTGTGTTTCATTAGGATGACAGGGGCTATATGGGGGGGGGGGGGGGGGGTGTTTCTCTGTGTCTATGACCACAGATAAACAGATGGCTGAAACCTTCCCAGTTGGTACTATTACTTGGGTGACATGCATATAAAAATGATCTTTTTATCTTTGTAAAACCTTAGATAGTATTTCTGCTCATGAATGGCTGGCATCAAAAAGGCATGCTAACGGGGATGCCTCCTTCAGTTATGGATCAGAACTTATGAGCAATAAATTTTGAACCCATGGGTAAGTGGCAGGAGCATGTGTGACTGACTGATCCATCTATTCAGAGAACACCAGTTACTAAGCACAAAAGCCTTTGAGGGTTCTTTAGATTACATTTTGTCCTCAGTTTACTCATATAATATTGGATAAAACAGTGTGGCTGGCACATTAGTCCACTTCAAACGTAAAAAAAAAAAAAAAGAAAGAAAATAAAGCTAAAAAAGAAACTATGGCGATACCTTTTTATTGGACTAAATTAATATATAATTAATAAATTACAGGGACTTTGCACAAAGTGAGAGAAGAACCATCCACACGCTAATAGTTTGACTCCAGAAGGCTTTGGGCATGCACTGGATATTTCTAGATAAAAAGAAGTGAAAGACCTTTAAACAAAAGCTTACATGTATGTTAGATTCCGGTAGCTATAAGATACAGCCGGAGGCAGCTAACCTGGGCGAACGCAGGAGAGTGGAGCTCCGCTGGCGGCCTCGTAAAAGTTGCTGGAATCGCGCTGTTCTCCGCCCTATGGAAGATCTGTTGGGGGGAGGTGAGAGATATTAAACTCTCTGCCTCCTGGAGTTGATTGAAGGCAATTGTGATGGCGAGCTGTCGGAGGCAGGTGGAGCAGCGCTCCGGAAGGACGAGGCAGAGGCTGTGGAAGGCGGCAGCAAGTGACAGGTGGGGAGCAGCGCTTTCAATCTGGACAATCGTGACTGCTGCTGTTGCGGCTGAGGGATCACTGCCTGGCCAGCTGCGCCTGGGTCCTGTGCGCATGGCCAGCCAGCCGAGAAGAGGCTTGCTTTTTGTTTGTGGCTTCCCTAAAGCGGAGGCCAATTTGGAGCTCAGCTGGGAGAGTCCCGGCCACGTGGAGTCAGGAGTTGTGGCAGTGGCACCGCGGGAGAAGGGAAGTACAGAGTGGAGGAGGGCATGTAGGCCCGGGCTGAGGGGTAGCTGAGCGGGCTCCAGCGTGGGATTGGGGATAACCTGCTCTGGGTTCCCAAATATCATCAGCTGCAGGCTTTCAGGAGGGAGCATGCGACGACAGCTGGCGGAGCCTCAGGCCTAGATGGTGGTCCTGGATTGGATGCTATCTGATTGATAGGACTGTAGCAAAACATGAAGGAATTGATGTCACAAACCGTAATGGCAGCTTAAGCGCGGAGCTCCGTTGGGGCATTGTTTGGAGTGAGCGAATCCCATTGCATCGAGCGGCATCCTGAGGTGAGCATTGAAGAGAAAGGTCCCTGAGGAATGCCACCGAAGAGAGGGCTGGAGTGATTCCGTTTCACAACGGCGCAAGGCAAGAAAACGCCGGTGGCGTTGGCGGGGCCAGAACGGAGTAGAGTAAAGATGGCAGCGAGTCCAGCGATGGCCGGAGAGAAGCGTGTTGAGGAGGGTCCTGTGAGTGGTGAAATTGCAAAAACGGAGGTAGTGGCTTGGTTTCAGGACCTGAAGGCCGATCTGGCAGAGGTCCAACAGGATATACAAACTGCCCTGAGAGAAATCAGGGCCGAAATTTGAGATTGGGAATGCGTGTCGGTGAGATGGAGGAGGGGATGGAGACTGTTAAATAGGACATGGGGAAACTGCATAAAGTGGTGAATGCGGACACGCGGGAATTACAACAACTCAGGGAGCAGGTGGAGGACCTGGAGAATAGGTCGCGTCGCAATAACCTGCGATTTAAGGGAATCCCTGATTTGGACATCTTTAGCAATTGTGAAGCAGTGATTCGAGAATTGTGTGGGTTCATTTTGAATTCTGAGGATGGAGGCCAATTGCCGGACCTTTGCATCCAGAGAGCGCATAGAGTGGCTGGCCCGCAGCGGGAAATGCGACAGAGGTACATTGTGGTGTGCTTTGCTGATTTCCCCATGAAGAAGATACTGACCAAAGCAAGGCAGCACAAAGAAATTATTTGGAAAAACTGTAAGATTGGAGTGTTTCAGGATCTGGCCTGGACTACATTGCAAAAGCGTCTTTCCTTCCGAGAAGCCACATATATATGAGGTCAAAGGGGATCTGTTACAAGTGGCTTTTTCCATTTGGGATGTGGCTAACTGTGTATAGTAAATCACGTAAAGTCAAGACACCAGATGAGGCATGGTCATCACTGTGCTCTTTGGGGGCAGAGATTCCCGTTCAGAAGGAGATATGGGAGACCGCTAGGGAACCCAGAACGGATTCGGCATGGCAGAAGGTGGTGGATCGGGGGAAGAGTCCTAACAAGCAAGCTACCTGAAGGAACATAGATTTGTGTGGACTGGTGGGTAACTGTTTGAATCAGTGGGGAAGTTGGGTGGAGGAAAGTGGGATGCATGAATACAATGGATGTGGGTGTATGCAGGGTGATGGGAGGGATAGGGATTAGCTTTGGAGAGGTTAAAGTCCCAGGAGAGTGCGTTGATTCCTTGAGGGATGGCTGATTTACTAACAGAGAGATCAGCTATAGGGAAAGGGAGGGTAGGAGGTTGGGGGAGATTAGGGATAAGTGGGTGAAGAGGATTGTGGGTTTGGAGCAGGGGGAGGGCAGAGATTGCCTGTGGGAAAGGAGAGGGGACAAGGGGAGGGGGAGAGGGAGGGGAAGGGTGAGACCTTATTGGTGGGTACATGGAATGTAAACGGGCTAAATAACCAGGGGAAACTCAGCAGAGTATTTAAGGAGTTGGGTAGGCTGAGGTGGGATGTAACGTTTTTGCAAGAAATATACTTAAGACCGAGAGATGTCCACCTGCTGCGTCGCAGGCCTTTTCGGGAAGTGGTAGTACATCAGGGAATAGGGCCAAAAAGGATGGAGGGGAGTGCCTATTTTGATTAGACAAACTTGTGAAATTGTGATTAAAGAAGTGTTCGAGACCCTAGTGGGCATTGTGTGGGCCTCAGAGGGTGGTTGCAGGGGAAGGAGTTCACACTGGTTAACATTTATGCTCCGAATGTGGGGCAGAGGGATTTCTATCAAACATTAAAAGATGAAATCTCGGGATTTGAAGGAGAGCAGGTGTTGGTAGGGGGGGATTTTAATATTGCCTCGGATGCGAGGCTAGATCATTCGACGGGGGGAGGGAGCAGCAGAGTGGTCCTGGGAGGAAGGCATTGTTTCAATTTTTGAAGAGGTTGGAGGTGGTGGATTGTTGGAGGTTGTTACATGGGGTACAGCGGGATTACACCTTTTATTCGCATGCAGTGCACTGTTGGCCAGTTATTTGTAGGCGCGGAGAGGGCGTACACTTATACAGAAGTTGAAGGATAAGAGGGGAGGTTGGCACTTTGCTGACTCAGACAGTGGAAACTGTTTTGTGAAATATTATCAAGAACTTTATAGTGCCTCGGAGGGGATAACGGCGATATCGCTCGGTTTTTGGACCAGATCCCGCTACCAAGCTTGGAGGAGTCTGAAAGAGCTCAGCTGGGAACCCATTAGATTAGGAGAGGTACAGGGTGTGATAATAATGACTCCCTAATGGTAAAGCACCAGGCTTAGATGGATATTCGGCAGGTTTTATAATGCTTTGTGGGGGAGTTGGGAGACCTCTTGGTGCGTATGGGAAATGGAGCTTTGGCAGGGTAGTGGGCTACCGGTATCTATGTCCGAGGCTGGATAATAGTCTGCCTAAGCCTGGGAAAGATGCCCGTGGTTTTGTGGGGCCTATAGACCTATTTCACTTCTGAATGTGGATGCAAAGATAATGGCTAAGGTCCTGGCTAACAGGTTGGCTAGGGTGCTGCCGAAATTGGTCCCATGTAGACCAATCTGGATTTATCCCGAAGAGACAGGTAGGGGATAACATTAGGCGTACCTTCATTTGATATGGGAGGCATAAAGATCCCAGGCTAGTACAGCTTTGTTGGTTACAGACGCAGAGAAGGCTTTTGACCGGGTAAGCTGGGGGGTTTTGCGTGCAGTGATGAGTCGCATGGGCTTGGAGATAATTTTGGGGCTGGCTGGCAGCTTTGTATACAGCACCGAAGGCGCGCCTTAATATTAATGGAGGATATACTTCCTTTTTCCAATAGGTAGAGGGACTACTACTACTACTATTAAACATTTCTATAGCGCTACTAGACTAACGCAGCGTTGTACAAATTAACATGAAAAGAGACAGTCCCTGCTCAACAGAGCTTACAAACTAAATTGGACAGACGAACAGACAGCTAGGGTGGGGAAATTGCAGTGGTAGGGTGATAAGTGAGGGTGTTGAGTAAGAGAGTCATGGTTAGGAGTCAAAAGCAGTAGCCAAAGAGGTGGGCTTTAAGCCTAGACTTGAAGGACAGCCAGAGACTAGGCAGGGATGTCCCTTGTCAACCCTTCTCTTTGCCCTGTACTTAGAGCCGTTGGCGGTACTGATTCAACAGCATCCAGATTTTCAGGGTATTAGGGTTGGGGGGCTGGAACATCGAATTGCGTTGTTTGCGGATGATGTGCTACTTTATGTGGTGGACCCTGAGTGGACACTACCTGTGGTGTTGGAGATTTTTAAGGAATTTGAACGATATGCTGGCCTAAGGGTTAATATGGACAAGAGTGAGCTATTGGGGATGTCTTTTAAACAGGAGGAAACGAGTAGATTGAGAGCATTGTTTGCATTTAAGTGGGCCAAGCACCACATTCGGAATCTGGGGATTCAGATTCCTAGGGACTTGGGTAGGGTGTACAGTCTTAATTATGGGAAGAAATAGACCAAATTTGGGGAGAGTTGTCCCGGTGGAAGGGATTGTGGCTCTCGTGGTGGGGCATATGGCAGTGGTGAAGATGAACGTACTGCCTAGATTGTTATTTTTGTTTCAGGCACTACCAGTGGCGGTTTCCAAAACAGACATTTATTTATTTATTTATTGCATTTGTATCCCACATTTTCCCACCTTTTTGCGGGTTCAGTGTGGCTTACAATAGAGAGTTAAATGTTAGAAATACATTTTGTTACAGATTGGTAATGGATTACATTATGCAGAGTTATGCGAAACAATTGAGGTATCGTTAGGGAATATAACAATGGAACATAAACATTGAAACTTTGGAAGGAAGCACTGGGAGCTTGGAGGGCGATAGAAAGGCATGAGGACATATGGTATATATCTTTCTGTGAGTAAAGGTATGAGAGATGTGATATTACTGGAATGAGAATTCAGGGGTGGACATTAGGTGTGGCCTTTATGTGTTTTGTTTCTTTCTGTAAATTTTTTCGAAAAGATGCGTTTTCAATAACCTGCGGAAGGAATCTTGCTAGTTGATTGTTCTTAAGTTGCGCAGCAGTGTATTCCAAACATGCGTGCTCAGTGTGAGAAAGGTTGACGCGTGTAGCGCTTTTGTATTTCACGCCTTTGCAATTGGGGAAGTGGAGGTTAAGGAAGGTTCGGGATGATCTTTTGGCGTTTCTAGTTGGTAAGTCTATCAACTCGTACATGTAGGCTGGGGCTTCTCCGTGAATGATTTTGTGGACTAATGTGCATATTTTAAAAAGTGACGTGTTCTTTGAGTGGGAGCCAGTGCAGTTCTCTCGTAATGGTGTGCACTTTCATATTTTGGCTTTCCAAAGATTAGTCTGGCTGCTGGATTCTGGGCTGTTTGAAGTTCCCTCCAATATTTGTTCTTTGCAACCTGCGTATAGTGAGTTGCAGTAATCCAAATGGCCTGAGCACGAGGGATTGCAATAGGCTGCGAAAGACGGATCTTGGGAAGTATGGCCTTATCCTTTTCAGTTTCACATGCTGTAAACATCTTTTTTGTTGTGTTGATAGCGTGAGTTTCAAGCGTTAGGTGGCTGGTCGATAGTGATTCCAAGGATTTTTAGCGTTTCAGAGATTGAAGGTTCAAGTTTGGTGTGTTTTATGGCTGTGAATTCTTTTGTATTGTATTGGGAGGTGAGAATCAGGCATTGAGCTTTTTCTGCATTTAATTTCAGACGAAATGCATCCGCCCAAGGTGTTCATGATGTGTAGGCTTTGATTGATTTCGTTGAAGATTCTTTAATGTCTTGTTTGAAGGGGATGTATATTGTCACATCATCAGCGTATATATATGGGTTGAGGTTATGGTTTGATAGGAGTTTTGCCAAAGGGATCATCATTAAGTTGAAGATGGTTGGTGAGAGAGGTGATCCCTGTGGTACTCCACATTCAGGTGTCCATGCCTTGGATGTGGTCGAATTTGATGTGGCTTGATACGAACGTTGGGTTAGGAACCCTTCGAACCAATTCAGGACATTTCCTCCAATGCCAAAATATTTGAGTATGTGTAATAGGATTCCATGGTCAACCATATCGAAGGCACTCGACATGTCAAATTGTAGGAGGAGTATATTGTTGCCCGTTTGCAATTATTTGTTTAAATCTGGTCATAAGGGGTGACTAATACTGTTTCTGTGCTATGATTCGACCGGAATCCTGATTGGGCGTCATGTAGTATTGAGTGTTTGTTTTAGATAGTTTGTGAGTTGTTGGTTACCAGTCCTTCAGTTATTTTGGTTATTAGTGGTATGGATGCTACTGGCCTGTAGTTGGTTATTTCACTTGTATTTTTCTTTGTGTCCTTAGGAATTGGGGTGAGTAAGATTTTTCCTTTATCTTTTGGGAAGAGTACGTTTTGTAGCATGAAGTTCACATGGCTCGTTAGGTCTATTATGAATTGTTGAGGAGCAGATTTCATGAGGTTGTTTGGGCACGTGTCTAGTTTGCAGTTGGATTTGGCATATTTTTTGAGAGTTACAGAGATGAAGTCTTCTGATAGTATTTCAAATTCAGTCCATGTTCTGTCTGCAGGGTATGTTCCTTCTTCTGGCTCTAGACAATCTAAACAATTACAGGGTTTGGTGTCACAATTTATATTGGGGGGGTGGGGGGGTGGGTAGGCATCCCTGTTTAGCTGGACGAGTGTTATGGGGTGCCCCTGAGAGGGGGGGTAGAGCAATGCTTAATACTGAATGGTACTATGTTGCTGCCCAACCGAGGATGATCATGGACTGGGAGAGGGGGATAACTAAATCTGTTAGCCAGTTGAAGCAATCGTACAGCCCGCACAGGCCGATGAGCTCTTATTTATGGACTACTGAAGGAGTGGGAGTGATCTTGGTAGGGATACAGAATTCAAATGTGAGGCATTTAGTGGAATTGTAGGGAGAAGTAAGGAGGAAATGGGGACAGTCTGATGGAGTGTCGACACTGGCGCCTTTGGGATGGGAGCCAAAACTTGTGACGGGGAGAGAAAATGCTAGTTTTGTGCAGTGGGAGCAAGCGGGCATTGGAATTTCCAGGCTGTGCTGCAGGGGGGGAGGGTGAAGAATTTTGATACGCTGTGTTCCATGTATAGCCAGGGGGGGACAATTTTCCCTATATACAGATTCAACATTTTGTGGGGACATTGGGCTGGAGGGGGGAAATCCTCAGGAGACAGAAAGTTTGGAAAATCTGTGGCTTTTGTTCAGGAAGGCTCCCAGACCAATATCAGTGATATATAAATTTTTCAGGGGATAAGATCCCAATCCATTTGGTTTTCAGGGGGCTTGGGAGGAAGATTTAAATTGCCGCTTTTCTGATCAGGAGTGGGAAGTTATTTGTGGGGAGGTGCAGAAAGCTTCGGTATGTGCTTTGGTGCAGGGAAAATGCATATAAAGTCTTGTCCAGATGGTATTACACACCGGAGAGATTGAAGAGAATGTACCCTGGTACATCAGACCTATGTTGGAGGTGTAATTCACAAAGGGGTTCCTTTATACACATATGGTGGACATGCCCCAGTGTGGTGCCCTTTTGGCAAGCTGTCATGAAAGCATTAGTAAAGTTGATTGGATCATCTTTTGTGTGTAGCCCTTTGGTGTGTCTCTTGGGCCTATATAATGAGAGGGACTCTTGGGAGGAACGGAAATGGTTGCGCTTGGGGTTGGCAGCAGCTAAGTGCCTCACAGCACAGTATTGGAAGAGGGCAGACCCCCCGACATTGGGTGACTGGAAATGTAAAATTGGGTCAGGTAATACAATGGAGCGACTAACGGCCTACCGCAGGGAGGGGGCATTGTGACACAAGGGTGGATGGGCTCGTTTACAACAGCGACTGACAAGTATTTAGGTTGGTGGAGTATTATAGGAGGGGGGTGGGTTAGGGAGGAGGGGAAGGGGAGTGATGAGTGCCCCAAAGACCAGTGGGTGTTTCTCAAGTTGAGTAGGGGTTGGAGATGGTTAGAGGGATGGGGAAGGGGATGTTGTATATAAGGGGTATATGGTTTAGTTGTGCAGTAGATACTGTTTATGAGATGATTTTGATATCATGAGTTTTGTAGTAGTAGACATAGTGGATAAGTTAGTTCCAGATGTAGTAGTCAGTATTTATGAGCGCCCCTGTGTGGGCAAATGTGAGCAGGATGTGCTCTTTGAGAAACTGACTGTTGCAGAGTTTATCGTAATAAATAAATAAAAAAATTAAAGTGAAAAAAAAAAAAAGATAAGATACAGCCACTCCCACATGTGTATGATCAGAGATCTGCACGCTGGATTCTCCAGAGCTTTGCGCTGATTCAATGCAAAATCTGAAGCTAACGTTTAATAATTGTTACACCTGTTAGTAAGGCCTCCTGTGAATTGGTGGAGGGTTTTTTTTTCACCCTGACGTTTTGAAAAGTATATGCTGAAGGAAAGGTGGCCATTTGCATGTACCCTGATACGCATCGAAATCTCATAGTGTAGTTTTTCTATTACTATCACATATGTCTTCTGAAGCTCTATGAGAGAAGTAGAGTAGCAGCCTGGTATGCTCCGGTCAGAGAAAAACTCATTCGTGTAAAATCTTAACTTGATACAGTGCATTTTGTAGTTTAAGCCAATGGAATGAAGAAATTCAAGATTTCCTAGAAAATAATTGCCAGTCCACACAAAGTATAATAAATGTATAAATATATGGTGATATGCTATATACTATCTGCATATAACACAAAAAATGTGTGCTGTAGACGGTACAATTATTACATCAGTACTGAGGCATTCTGTATGAAGGGAGAAATTAAAACATCATATATCACCCAGGAAAAAAAAAATTACAGTTACTTGAAATCTCTCTCCCTGTCAATTACCCTGAGTTTTAGCATCTCGTTTCTGCGGTCCCAATCAATTACTTTTATTTACTGCCCCTCCCCCTTCCCCATACCAATGGGAATCTTGTTATCACGCTATGCTTTCTGAATGCACTTATCTGGGGGATTTAACATTCACATAGACAATCCCAAATTCACCTCGTCCTAAAGTATTTTTTCTCTTTTCTAAATGACCTTGGTCTTTCACAGTGATATCTTTTCCTACATACCAAGCCGGCCACACTCTAGATCTTGTGCTTTCTTCCTCTTTCTTATCCATCTAATTTCACTTTGTTCTTAACCCATTAAGTTATCCCAATCTCCCAGAGGCAAACCATGATTCCTAAGGATCGAGAGGAGAACACAAGGTGTCGAGGCACCTCAGAGACCTGCGGACCGCTGCACGAACCACAGGAATGGAGCGGCGGGCAGCACGGCCACTGCCGACCCAGGTCGAAAAAACGGACCGGTGGGCTGAGCGAAGGACTACGGAGGACTAGTTGTATGTCGACACACCTCGGGGTCACCACAATCCGGAAGGAGGGCCGCACAACAGTGCTGGTCCAGGCCAATGCACCATGCTGCACTACGGTTGCACTGCTACAATCGCGACTGAGGTGAACGGACACCTCGGTGAACAGCTCCCTCCCATGATCGAATAGACACAGCACTGCTGACCCCCAGCGCCCAGCATAGTCCGCAGGAACACCGGACAAACAGCCAATCGAATACCCGTCCCTCTAGATAGCAAAGGAGGAGTGCACGTCTGCAAGACTCCATAGGGATCAGACGGAGATAGCGCCCTACAGCCTTCCAAAGATGTCTGCCATCTAGAGAGTTGAAAAGCAGCCCACATGGCGAAACCGCGGAGGTCAGACAGAAGAAGCAGTCTCCACAGCGTTTCCGAGACGTCTATAAGAACCGACCACCCACTGTAAGTGCATATAAATATCCATTCAGTACACAGTGCACATTATTTTACCGGATAACCCAACCCGGCAGACTAGAGAAACACATTGCCAAACAGTCGTCCCAGGTCAGACGAGATAACAACGATCCGAGAGGGGCCCCAATAAGGGGAGCGAGAGGAACCGGCAGGACTGGGAAACTGTGGGGCCAATCTGCTGTCCCGGGTCATATGAACTAATGACGATTTGAGAGGGGCCCCGACCACTGGGAGCGAGAGGACCCGTCCCCGAAAATCAGAAAGAGCTAGCGGGGGGGCTCTCCATATTGCACCAAAGATCACAGAACCGAAAGCCACAATGAAACACCGTCAAAGCTTTCCTAGCAATCTATTCTCTTTCGCTAATCCACCAAACACTCACCAAACCACTCGCAGACAATAGACACAATATATCTATACTGTATAACAACAAAAAGACCAATCAGATTCACCACCACCGACAACAACCACAATGAAAGAAAACACAACACGAACACCCACAACAGAAGGGAAAGAAAGGTCCATAAAAAACCCTCACAAACTATGAAACAACAATTGACAAAAGTCCAAATAACACCGAACGAAAAAGACCAATACCATAAAATACAAGTAAGCTATTATAATGCCAGATGTGTAGTAAACAAGACATCAATAGTAACAGACTGGATTACGTCAGAAAAATTAGATCTACTCTTCATCACAGAAACCTGGATCCATAACCAAGAAGACCCAATCATACTAAACCTATGCCCTCCAGGATATAAAATCACTCATTGGACCAGAAAGGAAAAACGAGGCAGAGGCATAGCGCTCATATCCCACTTCATCATCGAAACCACAGGCGAATCCATAACAACCCAACTCGAAACACAGCCTCAATCAGAATCCAACATAAAACCCTGCTCGACCATCTAAACTGTGTCCTGTTCTACAGATCACCATGCAATTGGAAAGAAAGCCAACCACACTTCATGGACTTCATTTCAAATACTTGCGTTTCCAACTCCAATATACTAGTATTAGGAGACATCAACCTTCATCTAGAAGACCCAAACTCTACCAACGCACGTGACTGCAAGGACTTCCTTCACTTATGTGCACTTAAATGGCCAGACCATGCAAACAACCCACGCGAAAGGGCACACACTTGACCTCATCTCACATAAACTGTCTACACACCAAAACCTAATAATAACAGAATCTAAATGGACAAACTCCATGGACTGACCACTACAAACTAAACCTAATCCTGAAATGGCGGAAAAAGGGTCCCATCCACAAACGAGAACATACAACCTATACCACGAGAGGCCAAATAGATGTGGAAACTTTCTGGAAACAGGTATACAATAATGATTGGACAGCAATAAACGGACTCCACACACTACCTCTCAGAAGGATAAAAAGATGTAGATACATATTAGATGAAATAGCACCCTTACGAACAAGACCCTCACGCAGACATAATTCGATACCCGTGGTTCAATGAGGAACTGAAACAAAACACAATCAAGAAAACTGGAACGCGCATGGAAAAAAAAAAAAAGATGAATATACACTCAATGCATAGAAACTATTACAAAGAAAATACAAATACGCAATAACACAGATCAAAAGATCATACTACAAAACTAAAATAAGGCCGGAATACAAAGACACGAAAAACTATATAATCTCGTGAAACAATTACTAGACATAAACCCGGTCACCACAACCAATACTGACATCCCATCTGCAGACAGTCTTGCTAAATACTTCAACGAAAAAATTATAAATCTATGCAAAACTCTACCTCAAGACAATACGGACATTGAAACCGTCATCAGTGAACTGGACCCACTCCCTGGTGAATACCCAGTGGACTGAATTTGGACAAAATTGTGCTCTCCTCACCGCCGACACAGTTACCCAGGCGATCAAGAGGTACTCCAACAGCCACTGTCAACTGGATACCTGTCCCAGTTACCTAATAAAATCTGCCCCCCATCGATTCATAACAGACCTAACATCCCACTTAAACTTCATGCTTCAGCAAGGAACATTCCCTACAGAAAAAGGCACATCCTACTCACCCCCAATCCCAAAAGACACCAAGAAAAAAACAAATGACATCATCACTATCATCCAGTAGCATCCATCCCACTGGTAGTCAAATTAATGGAAGGCTTGGTAACCAAACAACTTAATGACTACATAGAACAAATTCACAATATTACATGAATCACAATCTGGATTTCGCCCCTTACACAGCACTGAAACAGTACTACTTACCGTCTTAACTAAATTCAAGCAGGAAATAGCAATAGGTAAAAGCATACTTCTATTACAATTTGACATGTCCAGTGCATTCGACATGGTCAATCATAATATATTACTAAGACTCCTACACCTACTTCGGAATCAGCAAAAACATACTCAAATGGATCAAGGGCTTTCCTAACTACTAGAAACTATCAAGTGAAAGCTAGCACAAACATATCATCACCTTGGTAACCAGACTGTGGAGTACCGCAAGATCATTTTCAACCTCATGATGACCCCACTAGCCAGTCCTAGCCAGTCAAGGCATTAACCCATTCATATATGCTGCTGACGTCACAATATATCTCTCCTACAAACACGACCTGGCAGAAATCATTAATGAAAATCAAGCTCAGTTTTGAATATCATGGACTTATGGGCAAACGCATTCCATCTAAAACTCAACAGAGAAAAAAACATATTGTCTCATAATCTCATCACAATATAATACATATAAACCCACAAACTAAACACCCCAGGTTTACACCCTTCCTATCGCAGACAGCCTGAAACTCCTCGGAGTAACAATCAACCGGAATCTCTCACTAGAGATCAATGCGAAATCTACCATAAAGAAAATGTTCCACTCAATGTGGAAACAAACACGTGAAACCATTGTTTCCGAGGGAAATATTTTGCAACTTGATGCAATCAATTGTACTAAGCCATGCAGACTACTGCAACGGAAATCTACTCGGGCTGTAAAGAATTATATAGAAACTCCAGACCGCACAAAACACAGCAGCCATGCTTATATTTGGGGAAAAAACACATTTTGAAAGCGCCAAACCCCTCCGAGAAAAAACTGCACTGCTCCCAATCAAAGAACGTATTACTTTCAAAATCTGTTTCCCTGGTCCATAAAACTATCTAACTGTGAAGCCCCAGGATACATGAAAGACCCTCATAGACCTGCCAACCAGAAACACAACAAGATCAGCTCGAACATACCTAATCTTCACTACCCAAATAACAAAGGACCTCAAATACAAATCACATATGCATCCAGCTTCTCTTATTTACGGCATAACTATAGAACGCACTGCCAAAAACAGTAAAAACAACTTCGAAAAGTTCCGGAAAAAAATAAAAACGCACCTGTTCCAAAAGGCATACCCCACCACCCAACATAAGAACCAGAGTACCTGCTACACAACAACACCAAGAACGTAATGGACTCAACCCAATCTCCCCTCTACCTACCTAATGTTTCACCAATGTATCTACAATATATGAATCCTATTCTACACAACCACACCTTGTACTTGTGCACACTCTATTTGTTCAGACCAGAACCGGCGATCGCCGCTACGGTACTATGTTAGCCACACTGAGCCTGCAAATAGGTGGGAAAATGTGGGATACAAATGTAATAAATAGTGGTTTATTGGAGCAATAGCTCCCATAAGCAGAGCGGAGGAAAACTAGATCAATAGCAAATCAAGAACTCTTAAATTACTGCTTAAAGATTTCAATTTCAAGAAGGCTAAGATACAATATTATGTTAATTGCTTACAAAAAGCATCAAATCCATTGAAAGGAACTTTATTCCATTTTCTATTCATTGACTTCTCCTTCTTCCAATGTCAAAGATACGCTAGCCCCATCTGCTGAGACTCCTGCACAGTTCTTTATGACTAATGTAAGGAATCTTCTCCAATCCTATCTTACTTCTTTTGTCTCCTCGTCTGCTCAGACCCTTTCCATCTTCTCAGGTTGATACTGAACTTACCTCCTTCTGCTGTACCACTATCCTGCCTATCCTCTTTTCACTTCAGACCACAATCTCTCTTTCTAAAATTCTTTCAGTCAATGAAGATTACATCATGTACTTTGGATCCCTTTCCATCAGAGTGGCTTAAAATACCGGAACTAGAGCTTTTTCCCTAAAATTCTACTCCTCATCAATCATAGTCTTCCAACTGGTCAACTCCTTGCTCAATGGAAATGGCCGTTGGTTTGCCTGATTATAAAAAAAAACATCTTTGGATCCTCAAGTTCCGGCACATTATCGTCCAGGTCTCCATCTGTGTTTCTTGTTAAAAATATTAGAAAAAGTAGTCTATCTTCAAGTTTCATCGTTCACAGATAACACTTGCACTTCATCCTAAACAGTCCTGGATTTCGGTCTCATTTCAGTACAGAAACAGTCTTAACTGCTTTACTCAATGACTCTCATCTTGATAAACATAAACTAGTACTGGCTGTCTCATTAGATCTATCTGTGGCTTTCAATTTGGTTGATCACTCTCTTCTACTTTCCTGTTTAGAGGCCTTTGGGTAGATCAGGTATGGTTCTTGCGTGGTTTTCTTCTTTTCCTAGCATATCGCTCTTTCTGGGTTCAAATGACATCCTCCACTTCTTCCTCTCACTCTCTTGGTCGTGGGGGTTCCTCAGGGATCAATACTCCCTCCTCTTCTCTTTAATCTTTTCCTTAGCCCCTTAGCAACTCTCATTCAAACTTCAGGAATCTTGTTTCACTTTTAGACAGATGACATTCTATTGATCTATTCCATCAATCCATCTTCACCAACTATTCAGCCTTTGCAGAACTGTCCTGGCCCTTGTCTCTGACTGGTGTAAATAATTGTCACAAACTAATGCAGTGAAAAACAGATTCAGGCTTTTTTAAACAAACTAGGCCTGTAAAATCATAGCATCTCTCAGTCCTGATACTTCACTGAAGAAATGTGACAGTCTGAATAAGTTAATGAAGCTTGGCACAAGTACAAAGTTGGCAAGGATTGTGTACAGCTTGGACACAGGCATGCTGAGAAACTATAAACAATAATTAGGCCAGGTGCAGAAAAGTTAAATTTAAGGATGTGCGAAGCTTGGATAAAAGAAAACGTACTAAGTTGAAACTTGGTCATAATTGGATGAGAGATAAGAAAGTTGAGACTTGGTCATAATTGGATGTATGTGCCAATTATGATGAATTGCAGGTGGCTCAAAGGGATCTATGGGACCAAAAAGTATAAAAAGGTCTGCTACCTAAGCAGTGCCTCAGAGAAGCCAGTAACCTGTGAAGGCACATGCCATATGTCACGACGTGCTGCTCTCCTAACAGCTGAATGCCTGTACTGCGATGCCTTTCTGTGTAAAGCTTGCCTTTCTGTAAGTATGAAATAATAAATCTATCCCAGTGTGTCCTTCTGATTATGGAGCTCGAGATCAGAGTAATGTAGAGATATGGTACACTCGAGGCCTGCTGCCCAAGCCTAAAAGCCTAGAGCCTAGATTGAGGCCTAAGGGTTTGTTTGCCTGGGTCAGGTTAGCCTGTTGCTTAAGTTTCTATTCCTCACAAGGAGAGTTAATCAACTAAGAAACGAAACTGATCAAAATAGCATGAAGCTGGTAAACAACACCTACAGTAGGTGTGAAAGAACGGAAAACTCAAAGGAGGGGGGGCTGTTCACACATTTGCAGAGGGATCGTCCGGAGAACATTTTTTGCGGTCAGGGTGCAATTGATAGACAAGTTATTATTGAAGTCTATGGGAGCCCATGAAAATCAATGTGTTCAAAAGAATATAAATACTGACAGCTCTAGCTGGAGAGTTCAGGCATTCGCTTGAGGCATCTTGGACTGTGAGGTCACGCTAGCTGAACCACCTCTTCCGAGAATGCATGCACTTGTTTTCTATTTGAGTAAGTATAAAAATAAACATATGTAAGCATTTATAGATGAATAACTCTTCTGGGCAAAGCTACCCAATGAGTAATTCCCAGGTTCCGTTTACAGAAGTCTGGCTAAACCAACTTCCTAGCTCTGTCCAGGGGTTATATATTATAAAGGAACCTGGCTGTTCTGGGCCTACACCAGAACTTTTCTTCTGTTAGAGAGAACTGGAATAAAAGTAAAGTCACTGCTGTGAAATATATTAATTTATTATATAGGTAAGAAAATAGAATAATACACCCTACACTACAGCTCAGCTGTACAATGTAGCTCCCTTATGCTGATAAGCAACTGTAGAATGTATTGTCTAACTAAAACACTGATATCACTGGTTACTAGGTTATTACACAATCCTGATTAGTAATACTGACTAGGTCATGAAGTAATACAGTTAGCAGCACATCTTCCTGATCACAAAGTTCTGACTAACCCCGCCTTTGCTGAGGTAAGAACCCACTAGCTAATCCCCGACTATAGGAAATAAATCTCTGTAATCCTCACCGAACTGACTCTAGGTGGTCTCTCAGATGAAGTGGATACAGGTTTTTTCCCTTTAGACTCCAGCTGTTTTCCACAGCGAGTCCCCATCTTAGGAAACAGCACAGGCTCTCTGTAGCGTGCAGGATTACAGTCTCTCTGGCCGGTAGAGGCTGAACCAACAGGTACTTTCTTCAGATGGTCAGTTCACAAGGTTGTGGACCCCACTTCAGGTCTCGCTGGTCTTCTTGCCAGCTACCCCTTCTTCCAGTAGAACCAGACAAATCCTCCCTTGCTTCTTTTCTTTCTTCTTCTGTGTGTCTTCCCTCTCCTCTTTCTGGTCCCCGCTCTCTGGCCACCCTGATTCCCAGGTGACCAGACCGCAACCAATCAGGATCTTGTCCAGCTCCTTCCCTGAGCAAGAAATCACAGCAACTGAAACAGTACTAACTACACTACGACCTAAATGTAAACAAATGATTGCAACCGGCAACAATATACTCCTCCTACAATTTGACATGTCAAGTGCCTTTGATATGGTCGACCACGGAATCCTACTACACATACTCGAATATTTTGGCATCGGAGGCAATGTCCTAAACTGGTTCAAGGGGTTCCTAACCTTAAGCTCATACCAGGGTCACATCAAATTCATCTACATCCGCAGCATGGACACCAGAATGTGGAGTACCGCAAGGATCACCCCTCTCACCAACCGTTTCAACATAATGATGATACCCTTGGCAAACTTCTTTCGAGCCATAACCTTAACCCATATATACGCCGACGACGGAACAATATATATTCCTTTCAACAAGACATTAAAGAAATCCTTAATGAAATCAACCAAAGCTTACACATCATGAACACCTGGGCAGATGCATTCCGATTGAAAACTGAATGCAGAAAAAACTCAATTGCCTGATACTTACCTCCCCATACAACCGAATGAATTCACCGCTATAAACACACCAAAACTAATCTCCCTATTTCAGAAACTTTAAAAAATCCTTGGAGTCACTATTGACCGCCACCTAGCACTCGAACTCACACAAACAACACAACCAAAAGATGTTTTACAGCATGTGGAAACTGAAAAGAATAAGACCATTCTTCCCAAGATCCATCTTCCGCAGCCTAGTGCAATCACTCGTACTCAGCCACCTGGATTACTGCAACTCACTATACGCAGGTTGTAAAGAGCAAATACTGAGAAAACTTCAAACAGCCCAGAACACAGCAGCCAGACATCTTCGGGAAACCAAAATACGAAAGTGCGGAACCCTTACGAGAGAAGCTACACTGGCTCCCACTCAAGGAACGCATCACTTACAAAGTATGCACACTAGTCCACAAAATCATTCATGGTGAAGCCCCAGCCTACATGTCTGACTTGATAGACCTACCACCCAGAAACGCTTAAAAGATCATCCCGAACTTCCTCAACCTCCACTTCCCCAATTGCAAAGGCATAAAATACAAAGTGCTGCACACATCCACCTTTGCCTATATGAGCACTCATTCTGGAATAAACTGCCACGTAACCTGAAGGCGACCTACGAGCTGACCGACTTCCGCAAATTATTGAAGACTTATCTTTTCGAAAAATCTATCGAAAGGATCAAAACACATGAAGTCACTCACAATGTCAGTAATGCATCTATACTTTCCCATCTGTACTCTCATCCCCCGTAATCTTAACACACTGTACACCTTAATCTACAGGTAATAAGGTTATACCTGAACGCTATTATTATGTAATCCTATCAATGTTCTGTTGCTCTTCCATTGTTCCCATCGTTCTGCTCCATTGTTTTATTCCCCTTAGCGATACGTAGACTTGTTTTAACCTAACTCCTCACATGTAACCATAATCGAGTTGTAACAAATGTATTTCCATCAACACAATGTATTGTAAGCCACACTGAACCCGCAAACAGGTGGGAAAATGTGGGATACAAATGCAATAAATAAATAAATACTGTCTTTCATTCTTCTTCTTACTACTTGACAATGGAATCAGATGTATATGACAGAAAAACTCCCCCAGGTTCTACCCAACACTAAACAACTAGACTAAGACATGAAACGTATTACTCAGTTACTTCCTCTGTACTGAATTATGATTAGACTGCAGAGAATGCAAAATACCCAGAATATTATTATCTCGTGACTAAGTTTCCAGCCTGGCAGAAGATATGCACATATCTGACAGGTTGAAAAGGAGTCTAGGAGGTCTTAGTAAGAAACAGCCTTCATCTCCTCCACTACTTATTAAGATGGCTGGTCCATTGGAGTTGTGTAGTGGAGATGAAACTAGGATAAACCCCTAAATAATAAGCATTTGGTGACAGCCGACAGCTGTGCCGGACACCGTTTTTCCCAGTGTTTGGAATCTTGCCAAAGAGGGGACTGTATTCCTTTATTTGGCCAGATTCCGTGGTTCTTAATCGTGGGGGAAGATAAGGGTGATGTTTATCAAGATAAGTGCAGGACTGTTTAATGTTTCCCTTACTTTGGAGTAACTCCAACATACACCAAAAACCATCTGGATTGTTGAAGAGATCCAAAGGAAAAGGAACCGCTGTAGGTTCTGCTCTTGCATGGGCACAGAAATAACAGTTGGAAATGTTCAAACTAGCAGTGGTATAATGGGCCCATTCAAGCCATAAGTTTGTATCACCAAATCCTGTTTCAAGTTCAATCAAGTCCTTGGCATTAGTAATTCATCTAACCTGATAAGGAATTTTGACTTCCGGGGCTTTGGTTGGCACCAAGGGGTTGCTCTGCTCAGTTTTGGGAGGAGCAACTATGCTAAAGGCGGCGATAGGATCCTTCCTGTAGCATCTATTCCAAGTGAGTAGGCTCTGTAGATGGCTGATTTACACCTCGGAATGTGATGGCAACAGATTGTATTTACTCATTTGCAAATTAGGATTACCCCGTGGTTTCATAATTGAGATACACTTTACAAGAGGATCTTGGTGAGAGGGGTTCAGTAACCCGCATACCACCATACCATTGACCAACTTCCACATGTGGGGAAGGGACACATGTAATGCCCCTAAGTTTCAGACTGACAGTAATTAGTGGGAACACGCTAATTATTTACACTGGTTACACTCCCATGGTCTAATTTTGAACAAGGATAAGACAATAACTACTGGTTCACTGGTGGTCTATCAATCCCTTCCATACCCTTAAACCATCTTGGTCATACTCTTTCACCAGTTAGTTCTTTCATGTATCTTGGTGGAACTCTTGACTCTCACTAAATTTTCTCAACAAATTTCTGGGTTATGTAAAACAGGCTTTTTTTTTTTGTCCTTTGCCAACTTCGATCAGTTCGTAGATTCTTTGATACGACACTTTTCATGCTTGATTATCTCTCTCCTCATCACCAGGCTAGATTATTGTAATACCTATCTACCTTGGCTGCTCTCATTAACTAAGAAACTCCAGACTCTTCAAAATACTGCACTCAAGTTGCTTCACCATGCCCAAAAATATGATCATGTCTCTCCTTTCTTTCTCAAATCACATTGGCTCCCAGTTGATGAACAGATCTTTTTTAAGACTCTCACACTCACCTTTAAAGCTTCTTGGTTGGGGACACCCCCTTCCCCCCACCAAAATATCTCTCTAACCCTATTATTCCTTATTCCTCAGCACATCCTCTTCGTTCTATAAACGACGACCCGATTATATCTCCCTAGTCCCACATTCTGCACAACTGCAGTCTACTCGGCATTGACTTACTTCTTTGCTGCCCCTTTCCTCTGGAACTTTATTCCTCTCTCAATCCATTCTGAACTGTCATTTAAAAATTTCAAAACAATGCTCAAAACTTGGCTGTTTCAGCAAACATTTAATTCCATATAAGGCTTTACCAGTTCCTACCCGGTTCCTGCAATATCTCCTTATTTCCCCTTTTCCCTGCCTTTTACTGTAGGTGTGATTGCTTCTTGAATGATTGGTACCACAGAACACTGTCCTGTCTATTTTTGTAGCTCTCTTCTGTTTTCAGAATTGTACACTGCTGTCATCTGTGAGTTAGTTAATGGTGGCACGGCAAACCCAAATAAACTATAAAGCGAATGCTACATACCTGTAGAAGGTATTCTCCGAGGACAGCAGGCTGATTGTTCTCACTGATGGGTGACGTCCACGGCAGCCCCCTCCAATCGGAATCTTCACTAGCAAAGGCCTTTGCTAGCCCTTGGGCGCCGATGCGCACCACGCATGCGCGGCCGTCTTCCCGCCCGAACCGGCTCGTGTTCGTCAGTCCCGTATGTAGCAAAGACATAGACATAGGAAGACACAACCACAAAGGGGAGGCGGGCAGGTATGTGAGAACAATCAGCCTGCTGTCCTCGGAGAATACCTTCTACAGGTATGTAGCATTCGCTTTCTCCGAGGACAAGCAGGCTGCTTGTTCTCACTGATGGGTATCCCTAGCCCCCAGGCTCACTCAAAACAACAAACATGGTCAATTGGGCCTCACAACGGCGAGGACATAACTAAGATTGACCTAACAACTTATCCAACTAACTGAGAGTGTAGCCTGGAACAGAATAAACATGGGCCTAGGGGGGGGTGGAGTTAGATTCTAAACCCCGAACAGATTCTGAAGCACTGACAGCCCAAACCGACTGTCGCGTCGGGTATCCTGCTGCAGGCAGTAATGAGATGTGAATGTGTGGACAGATGACCACGTCGCAGCCTTGCAAATCTCTTCAATAGTGGCTGACTTCAAGTGGGTCACTGACGCTGCCATGGTTCTAACACTATGAGCCGTGACATGACCCTCAAGAGCCAGCCCAGCCTGGGCGTAAGTGAAGGAAATGCAATCTACTACTTAACATTTCTAGAGCGCTACTAGGGTTACGCAGCGCTGTACAATTTAACAAAGAGAGACAGTCCCTGCTCAAAGAGCTTACAATCTAATAGACAAGTGAACGGTCGGTCCGATAGGGGCAGTCAAATTGGGGCAGTCTTGATTCAGTGAACGGCAAGGGTTAGGTGCCGAACACAGCATCTGCTAGCCAATTTGAAATGGTGCGTTTCCCCACAGCCACTCCCCTCCCGTTGGGATCAAAAGAAACAAACAATTGGGCGGACTGTCTGTTGGGCTGTGTCCGCTCCAGATAGAAGGCCAATGCTCTTTGCAGTCCAATGTGTGCAGCTGACGTTCAGCAGGGCAGGAATGAGGACGGGGGAAAGAATGTTGGCAAGACAATTGACTGGTTCGATGGAACTCCGACACCACCTTCGGCAAGAACTTAGAGTGAGTGCGGAGGACTACTCTGTTATGATGAAACTTGGTATAAGGGGCCTGGGCTACCAGGGCCTGAAGCTCACTGACTCTACGAGCTGAAGTAACTGCCACCAAGAAAATGACCTTCCAGGTCAAGTATTTCAGATGGCAGGAGTTCAGTGGCTCAAAAGGAGGTTTCATCAGCTGGGTGAGAACGACATTGAGATCCCATGACACTGTAGGAGGTTTGACGGGGGGCTTGACAAAAGCAAACCTCTCATGAAGCGAACAACTAAAGGCTGTCCTGAGATCGGCTTACCTTCTACACGGTAATGGTATGCACTCATTGCGCTAAGGTGAACCCTTACAGAGTTGGTTTTGAGACAAGACACAGACAGGTGCAGAAGGTATTCAAGCAGGGTCTGTGTAGGACAGGAGCGAGGATCTAAGGCCTTGCTGTCACACCAGACGGCAAACCTCCTCCATAAGAAGAAGTAACTCCTCTTAGTGGAATCTTTTCTGGAAGCAAGCAAGACACGGGAGACACCCTCCGTCAGACCCAAAGAGGCAAAGTCTACGCTCTCAACATCCAGGCCGTGAGAGCCAGAGCCTGGAGGTTGGGATGCAGAAGCGCCCCTTCGTTCTGTGTGACGAGGGTCGGAAAACACTCCAATCTCCACGGTTCTTCGGAGGACAACTCCAGAAGAAGAGGGAACCAGATCTGACGCGGCCAAAACGGAGCAATCAGAATCATGGTGCCTCGGTCTTGCTTGAGTTTCAACAAAGTCTTCCTACCAGAGGTATGGGAGGATAAGCATACAGCAGGCCTTCCCCCCAATCCAGGAGGAAGGCATCCGATGCCAGTCGGCCGTGGGCCTGAAGTCTGGAACAGAACTGAGGGACCTTGTGGTTGGCTCGAGATGCAAAGAGAACTACCAAGGGGGTGCCCCACACCTGGAAGATCCGGCGCACTACTGCGGAGTTGAGCGACCACTCTTTTTTTTTTCCAAATATTTTTATTGCTTTTTCAATTTCAACAAACAGAGAGAAGAAAAACAACAACATTTGCCAAGTCTCATATATAGGGTTTCTCATACAATTCAAAACAGTTACCGATAAATCAGCCTCCCCCCCCCCCCCCCCCCCCCCCCCATCCCTCCCGCACTATGGTGGTGACAAAAGCACTTCTCTTTTCTGTTCGTATGGGAGCCATATCTTCTGAAACAATTAGCATGGCCTTTTCTAATTGCTGTCAACTTGGACATCTGGTATATATAATCTAATTTACGTGCCACCAGCTGCATGCCAGGTAATTCGACCTGCTTCCAGGCCTTCGCTAGCATAATTTTAGCTGCTACAAAACACTGGATCGCTAATTTATGCCAGTGTATCCTAACTTTCGGGGGCCGAAGATGTAATAAACAATATCCTGCCTGACTAGGGTATGTCACCCTCAACCAGTGTATGAATCATCTCCAGCACCTGTGCCCAATACACCTTGACCTTTGGACATTCCCACCAAATATGCATAAACGTCCCTCTTATCCCACAACCTCTCCAACAGTCAGCAGACATGCGTGTATAAATTCTCTGGAGTTTGTCCGGCGTGGTAGTACCACCAGTACAATATCTTATACCCATTTTCAATTAGGGGTTGTGCTATAGATGGCTTTAACAAATATCTATACACATTCCGCCAACTCTCATCCGTAAAGCTAGTTTGTAGCACCGACTCCCATCTCCTCACATAATATTCCTGGGGAGTTGAGAGCAGCAGCAGGGCCCTATAGAGCCTAGTCACACCGCCCTTGCCTCCTCCCCCCCTGATCGCTCTTTCGAGCACTGTTTCAGCCAACTCTAGCTCTTCCCTCGCTCGTCTGTGTATATAATTTCTCAAGCAATGGTAGTATACCAAATCCTTCTCCTCCAATCCATACTCCACCTGCATGTCCTGAAATTCTCGTATTGTCCCCTTATCCCATATTTGATCTATTTTATGCAGTCCCTGCTTAGCCCACCTTTGATACACACTCTCTGACTTTCCCAGTGGGAATCCCGGAGCTTCACAAATAGCCATTTGTAGGAAGTATTTCCTGTCTGGGAATGTCTGCGTTCGGATGTGGTGCCAGGTGTGTAAGAGATGGCTTATCCCCTCCGGAGCCCGTCTGATAGCTGCCCAGAGGTCCTTCCCCGGGGCCCATAATATAGCTCCTAAGTCTCGGGTTCCTAGCCATGCTCTCTCCCAGTGTAACCATTTCTTATTATTTTCAGGGTACCATTCCGCTAGAATCCTCAACTGTGCAGCCTGATAATATAGATAGAAATTTGGTACACCCATGCCTCCCATGGCCGGGAGCTGGAACATCACCGACCTGCGCACCCTGGGCGGCCTCTTCCGCCAAATGTACGCAAACATTTTCCTATTTAATTGTTGAAAAAATGAGCGGGGAATTGGTATTGGAAGGGCCAAGAACAGGTATAGTAGTTTGGGGAGTATCATCATTTTTATTGCATGAACTCTGCCCATCCATGATATGTTTAGACCTTCCCATCTGTCTAACTCTTCAAATAACTCCTTTACCTTTCTGGGATAGTTTGCTTGAAACATTGTCTCTACCTGATTAGTAATTTGGATTCCTAAATATCTGATGGATTTCTCTGCCCAAACGAATGGGTGAGCTCTCTGTATTTGTGCTACCTCGCCTGGCGGCGTCGTGAGGTTTAAGATTTCTGACTTGTTTGCATTAATTTTAAAGCCTGACATCTGCCCATAGTGATCCATGAGCTCCATCGCCTTCTCCAGCGATTGTCTTGGGTTTGTAAGGGTTAGTAAGATATCATCTGCAAACAGCATGATCTTGTGCTCGCGTCTACCTCTGACCACTCCCCGTACCTCTTGCTGGCGCCTAACCATCCTGGCTAGTGGCTCAATTGATAGTGCAAACAACAGCGGTGATACCGCACATCCCTGTCGTGTACCTCTGCTCAATGACAGCGGCTTGGTACGTGTACCATTTATCTTAATCATTGCCAGTGGGTCAGCATATAGCAGGCGAAGCCAAGTCAGAAATCTTCCTTCTATTCCTATCTGTTTTAGGACCGCAAACAGAAATGGCCATTCTACTCAGTCAAGCGCTTTTTCTGCATCCACCGAGAACACAATCACTGGAGCTTCATCTTCCCTCGCTTGTTGAATAATATGGAGCAGACATCTAATATTATCAAATGTCTGCCGTCCCTCAATAAATCCCGCTTGGTCCTCATGCACCAAGCGTGGCATTACCCCCTGTAGTCTCTTAGCCAACACTTTAGTGAATATTTTATAATCAGTATTTAAGAGCGAAATCGGTCGGTACGATCCGCACTGAAGCGGGTCCTTACCAGGCTTTAAGATCAGTACTATCTCTGCCACTCTCCAAGAGTATGGTAGTTCTCTGGCCGTTTCTAGGGATGTCACCACCCTCAGCAACACAGGGGCCAACCATTTGGCATACATTTTATAGAACCTGACAGGGAACCCATCTGGACCCGGGGCCTTGTTATTGGGTAGATCTGCGATTGCTCTTTCTATATCTTCTAATGTCATAGGTCCTGACAGTATTTCCAGTTCCTCATAGGCCATTTTAGGTAGGTCAGCTTCCTTCAAATACTGAGCTATCTCATTCTCAGATGCTGTATTTTCTGACTGATACAACCTAGTGTAAAATTCCCAAAATATTTCCTGTATTTTTTCTGTTTGAGTGTGGTGTTCTCCCCAAGCATCCTTTATGCCAGTAATGACATTCCTTTGTGCACTCTTTTTAAGCTTAAAAGCGAGTAATCTGCTAGCCCTATTCCCAAACTCAAAGTGTTCTTGCTGTGTTTGCTGCATTTGCACTGCTATTTCTGACAGCTGTAGTTCATTTAATTGCGCCCTAAGCTCGTGCAGCTCTGCCGCCTTTTTCTTATCTGCCGGGTCAGTTTTATGGGCTTTTTCCAGATCTGCTACTGCTCTCCTGAGAGTGGTTTCCCGCTCCGCCCTGATTTTATTACAGTGGGCCTGAAGTGATATCAGCTGACCCCTAAGTACTGCTTTAAGCCCCTCCCATATGCTGATAGGCTGTATCTCCTCTGTATCATTAAATTTAAGGTATTCTGTTATATAGTTTTCTATGGTACTTATATTTTGCGGGTCTAATAGGAGAGCTTCATTCATCCTCCATTGCCACTGCCTTTTAGGCGCGTTTACTACCCTCATGGTTAGAACCACCGGGGAGTGATCCGACCATGTTCTTGGTTCAATTTCCACATCACGCACTCTATCCCCCATTACTCCCTCACCTAGCCAGTAGTCTATCCTAGAATATGAATTATATTTTGGTGAATAATATGTAAAGTCTTTTACTGGCCCATGTCTCTCTCTCCATAGGTCCTTTAGCCCCCATCTCATCATCCACCCCTTAAGGGCAACTCTGTCCTTTTTGGCATATGTCACCTTTCCCCCCGAATTATCTATTGCTGGGTCCATCGTGAGATTCAGGTCACCTCCCACCATAAGCTGTCCCTGTATGTGTTTTTGCATGAGTTCCTCTAGTTCTTCCAGAAATTCTCCGTGACCCTCATTTGGAGCATATACACATAGCAAGGTATAGAATATACTGTATAAGGATGCCACCACCAATACATATCTGCCTAATTTGTCCCTTATTGTTTTATGTATATACCATGGGTGAGCACCAGACATTGCCACCAACACCCCCCGCGTCTTTTTGCCATCTAGACTCGACGCATACTGTATAATTGGAAAGCTTTTATGCTTCATCAAGTGTTCATGGCTTCGCTTTAAGTGGGTTTCTTGAAGAAACACCACGTCTGCTTTCAGACGCAGCATCTCTCTGAACACCTGCCTTCTTTTCTGGGGGGTGTTTAGGCCTCGCACATTCATTGTCACATACGTGCACACCGACATGACATTCTATTTTTTTCCCCACCTATATATCCACCACCTAGTGCTCTCCTTCCTCTCCTTTCCCCTCCCAACCCCCCCTCCCGCCCCCCACATCTGTGTTTGACATGCCAATTTACCCAATATTGGCATGTCCATTAAAGAGGAAATCACGTCATCATCTCAGCAACCTTCAGCATACCATCAGTCTGCACCACAGGGCTAGTTAACCTCAATGTGTAACAACTCCAAACTTTTGTTAACAGCCATCTTCCCATAGGTCTATAGTCAAATGGTCATCCCATGCTCGCCGATGGGGTCTTCCGCTTCTCTGATAGTTGGCGTCTCAGTCTCCCCCTTCCTTGGGACACTCGCTGCCATTTCGGCCTTTCTTTCCGTAGTTGACCTGCTTTCTGCGGAGCTGTAGTAGCCTCATCTGATCCATGAGCCGCCAAATAGTCTTGTGCTTCTTCCATCGACCCCACTCTGCATTGCTTGCCTTCTTGTAAAACATCAAGGCGAACGGATGCTGCCATTTATATTAATCCCTGCTTCTCTCAATTGGTTTGTGAGGGGTTTGAGTTCGCTGCGCCGCTTCAGGGTGGTGGATGACAAATCATGATAAATTGCTATAGGATAGCTATCCCACTCGATCGGTTCAGCCGCTCTAGCTTTCCGCATCACCGCTTCTTTTGTTTTATAGTCTTTAAAGCAGGCCACTATGTCTTTTGGCGCATTATTTTTGCGACCGCCCAGCGCTCTATGTGCTCTCTCAATCTGTATGGATTCCGTGTCTATTGGGCTATCCGGCTCCGAGAGCAGTTGGGCCGCTATACGTTGTACTACCCCTTCGCAATTCACATAGTCTGGTAGTTCGGGTACGCCCCGCACCCGAATGTTAGCTCGTCGGCTTCTATTCTCTAGATCTTCTACTTTGTCTAGTAGGTATTGAGTCTCTGCCTTCTGGCCTTGCACACGTTGTTCTAATGTCTGCAGCGTCTCCCCATTTTCTTCTAGGCCTGCCTCCAACTCCACCACGCGGCTGCCTAGCTCGGCCATTTCTCCCCGAAGCTCCGCACCTAGGGCAGCTATATCTTGACGTACCTCTTTTAGGTCTTTTAAGTCTGTGCGGATCTCCTGGAACCAGTTGCAGAGCTTTGCCCAGACTTCTTGTTGTGGTGCGTCTGCCTCTCCGCCCTCTAGGAAAGCCGATACTTCGTGGTCGGTCCTCTGACTCGCGCCATTTTCTTCCTGCTGCTGCATCGTCGTGGCGTCTTTGCGTTAAACGCAAATGCCTGCAGATCAGCTGTTTTGGCGCTTCCCGATATCATCGCCCCCTGCGCTCCCGCTTTCCCACCGCTTTTCCTTCGTGGTTCGCCTTACAGCGTGGTGCAGATCGTGCCGATAATTATAGCTTTGCGGTTGCTGGTTCGGGAGCTATCGTTTCAAGCCACCATTTGCTACGCTGACGTCACTTCCTCCTTGAGCGACCACTCTTGAGGTTGCATAATCCTGCTCAACCTGTCGGCCAGACTGTTGTTTACGCCTGCCAGATATGTGGCTTGGAGCAACATGCCATAACGGCGAGCCCACAGCCACATGCTGACGGCTTCCTGACACAGGGGGCGAGATCCGGTGCCCCCCTGCTTGTTGATGTAATACATGGCAACCTGGTTGTCTGTCTGAATTTGGATAATTTGGTGGGACAGCCGATCTCTGAAAGCCTTCAGAGCGTTCCAGACCGCTCGTAACTCCAGGAGATTGATCTGCAGACCTTGTTCCTGGAGGGACCAGCTTCCCTGGGTGTGAAGCCCATCGACATGAGCTCCCCACCCCAGGAGAGACGCATCCGTAGTCAGCACTTTTTGTGGCTGAGGAACTTGGAAAGAGCGTCCCAGAGTCAAATTGGACCAAATCGTCCACTAGTACAGGGATTTGAGAAAACTCGTGGACAGGTGGATCACGTCCTCTAGATCCCCAGCAGCTTGAAACCACTGGGAAGCTAGGG
The DNA here is from genome assembly GCF_901765095.1 of Microcaecilia unicolor. NCBI lineage: Eukaryota > Metazoa > Chordata > Amphibia > Gymnophiona > Siphonopidae > Microcaecilia > Microcaecilia unicolor. Next base: position 186,746,000 of record NC_044038.1, on the reverse strand, counting down.
TCCATTGAGCAGATCGCATCTGGAGACGAGCCATGGGAGTCATATGAACTGTGGAGGCCATGTGGCCTAGCAATCTCAACATCTGCCGAGCTGTGATCTGCTGGGACGCTCGTACCCGGGAGACGAGGGACAGCAGGTTGTTGGCCCTTGTCTCCGGAAGATAGGCACGAGCCATCCGAGAATCCAGCAGAGCTCCTATGAATTTGAGTCTCTGTACTGGGAGAAGATGGGACTTTGGGTAATTTATCACAAACCCCAGTAGCTCCAGGAGTCGAATAGTCCTCTGCATGGACTGTAGAGCTCCTGCCTCGGATGTGTTCTTCACCAGCCAATCGTCGAGATAGGGGAACACGTGCACTCCCAGCCTGCGAAGCGCTGCTGCTACTACAGCCAGGCACTGCGTGAACACCCTGGGCGCAGAGGCGAGCCCAAAGGGTAGCACACAGTACTGGAAGTGACGTGTGCCCAGCTGAAATCGCAGATACTGCCTGTGAGCTGGCAATATCGGGATGTGCGTGTAGGCGTCCTTCAAGTCCAGAGAGCATAGCCAATCGTTTTCCTGAATCATGGGAAGAAGGGTGCCCAGGGAAAGCATCCTGAACTTTTCCTTGACCAGATACTTGTTCAGGATCCTTAGGTCTAGGATGGGACGCACCCCCCCTGTTTTCTTTTCCACAAGGAAGTGCCTGGAATAAAATCCCAGCCCTTCTTGCCCGGATGGCACGGGCTTGACCGCATTGGCGCTGAGAAGGGCGGAGAGTTCCTCTGCAAGTACCTGCTTGTGCTGGAACCTGTAGGACTGAGCTCCCGGTGGGCAATTTGGAGGCTTAGAGGCCAAATTGAGGGTGTATCCTTGCCGGACTATTTGAAGAACCCACCGGTCGGAGGTTATAAGAGGCCACCTTTGGTGAAAAACTTTCAACCTCCCCCCGACCGGTAGATCGCCCGGCACTGATACGTTGATGTCGGCTATGCTCTGCTGGAGCCAGTCAAAAGCTCGTCCCCTGCTTTTGCTGGGGAGCCGTAGGGCCTTGCTGAGGCGCACGCTACTGACGAGAGCAAGCGCGCTGGGGCTTAGCCTGGGCCGCAGGCTGTCGAGAGGGAGGATTGTACCTACGCTTACCAGAAGAGTAGGGAACAGCACTCCTTCCCCCATAAAAATGTCTACCTGAGGAGGTAGATGCTGAAGGCTGCCGGCGGGAGAATTTGTTGAAAGCGGTATCCCGCTGGTGGAGCTGTTCTACCACCTGTTCGACTTTTCTCCAAAAATGTTGTCCGCTCGGCAAGGGGAGTCCGCAATCCGCTGCTGGATCCTATTCTCCAGGTCGGAGGCACGCAGCCATGAGAGTCTGCGCATCACCACACCTTGAGCAGCGGCCCTAGACCGCAACATCAAAGGTATCATATACCCCTCTGGCCAGGAATTTTCTGCACGACTTCAGCTGCCTGACCACCTCCTGAAACGGCTTGGCTTGCTCAGGAGGGAGCTTGTCCACCAAGCCCGCCAACTGCCGCACATTGTTCCGCATATGGATGCTCGTGTAGAGCTGGTAGGACTGAATCTTGGCCACGAGCATAGAGGAATGATAGGCCTTCCTCCCAAAGGAGTCTAAGGTTCTGGAGTCTTTGCCCGGGGGCGCCGAAGCATGCTCTCTAGAACTCTTAGCCTTCTTTAGGGCCAGATCCACCACACCAGAGTCGTGAGGCAACTGAGTGCGCATCAGCTCTGGGTCCCCATGGATCCAATACTGGGATTCGATCTTCTTGGGAATGTGGGGATTAGTTAGTGGCTTGGTCCAGTTCGCCAGCAATGTCTTTTTTAGGACATGATGCATGGGTACTGTGGACGCTTCCTTAGGTGGAGAAGGATAGTCCAAGAGCTCAAACATTTCAGCCCTGGGCTCATCCTCCACAACCACCGGGAAAGGGATGGCCGTAGACATCTCCCGGACAAAGGCCGCGAAAGACAGACTCTCGGGAGGAGAAAGCTGCCTTTCAGGGGAGGGAGTGGGATCAGAAGGAAGGCCATCAGACTCCTCGTCAGAGAAATATCTGATGTCCTCCTCCTCCTCCCACGAGGCCTCACCATCGGTATCAGACACAAGTTCACGAACCTGCGTCTGAAGCCGTGCCCGACTCGACTCCGTGGAAACACGGCCACGGTAGGAGCGTCGAGAGGTGGACTCCCCTCACCAGCACCGGCGAAGCTCCCTCCGCCGACATCGTCGGGGAGTCTGCCTGGGAGGCGGCCATAGCCGTACCGATACCGGAGACCTCACCTCGGGCAAGGGGCCAGCCGTCGCCTCACTCGACGGTACCGGTGGCGCAAGCACCCCCGGTACCGGAGGAGAAGGGCGCAACAGCTCTCCCAGAATCTCTGGAAGATCAGCCCGGAGACTCTCGTGCAGAGCGGCTGTGGAGAAAGACTGAGAAGCCGATGCAGGTGTCGAGGTCAGTCTGTTCCGGGCGTGGAGGCGGTTCCGGGCTGTCCAAGGGGGAGCGCATCGACACCTCCTGAACAGAGGGTGAGCGGTCCTCCCGGTGCCGATGCCTACTGGGTGCCGACTGCCTCGGCGACCCAGAGCTCTCGGTACCGAGACAGGAAGGAGACCGGTGACGATGCTTCTTTGACTTCAAGCGAAGCATGTCACCGGAGCTTCCCGGTACCGACGAGGAGGACGTAGAATCCAACCGTCGCTTCCTCGGGGCCGAGGCCGAAGAAGGTCGATCTCGGGGGGGCTGTACCGCAGGAGCCCTCAGGGCAGGGGGAGACCCACCCGAAGGCTCAACGCCACCAGCAGGGGAATGGACAGCCCTCACCTGCACTCCAGACGAAGCACCACCGTCCGAACGACATCAGCAATAGCGGAGGTCCTGGTACCACCGACGTCGACGCAGCCTTTCGATGTCTCGGTACCGACGATGCAGGAGGTAGAAGCCTCGATGCAATCGATGCCAAGGTCGAAGACTTCGATGCTGTCGACGTCGATGCACTCGATGCGTCCCGTGCTGTTGTCGTCGAAGAGCCCGAGAACAACGCGTTCCACTGGGCCAATCTCGCTACCTGAGTCCTCTTTTTCAAAAGAGCACAAAGACTGCAGGCCTGCGGGCGGTGCCCAGCCCCCAGACACTGAAGACACGATGCGTGCCTATCAGTGAGCGAGATTACCCGGGCGCACTGGGTGCACTTCTTGAAGCCGCTGGAAGACTTCGATGACATGGGCGGAAAAATCACGCTGGTGAAATCAAAATTCGCGATGACGAGAGGCACCAAAAAGAAGGGAGAAAAAACCCGTACCGAGGCCAAATAGGCCGGTCCCGAAAGCGAAAGGAAACTTACGCGGGGAAAAACTGGAAACACGGGAAGGGGAATAGACCGAATCGGTCTCTTTTTTTTTTTTAGCGAAAATCACGAAGACGCGCGAGGTCAACTTGAGGGGCACGAAACGGCGGCAAAACACGACCGTCCCGAGCGCGGACAAAAGAAGACTGACGAACACGAGCCAGTTTGGGCGGGAAGAAGGCCGCGCATGCGCGGTGCACATCGGCGCGTGAGGGCTAGCAAAGGCCTTTGCTAGTGAAGATTCCGATTGGAGGGGGCTGCCGTGGACGTCACCCATCAGTGAGAACAAGCAGCCTGCTTGTCCTCGGAGAACACATTTTTGACTAGCTTTTGAGGCTATGCCTTCTATTTCAGGTCAGAAATTAGAACAAGATGCTCTGCTCCATCCCCTGCCTCCCTCCCCCACTGCATTTCCTTCACTATTATCCCTAACTCCCTCCCCCTTGTCTCAATATTATCGCTCTCGAGATTGTGTGAGTTCTTTCCTGTAAATCAATGTAGTTCCTTTCTCACCTATTTAGTCTGTACACCGCTCGGCTTCTCAGTTGTTACAGTATAGCAAAATCCAAATTAAATAAGTTAAATATATTTTTTTAAATACATTAAAGCATTCCAATGACAGTATCACAGAGAAAGGTAAGGTGGGGAGGGATGAGAAACAGGGAACGATGGATGGGTGATCAGATGGTAGCAAAGCAGTATAATGGTTTATACTTTGATAGGAAACCCAGATCTCTGTTAAGACCTCTTTTGCTAGTGTCAACATTTCTTCATCTTAATTTTAAAAGATCTTACATTCCTGGATTGTTTTAAAATTTCATCTTAGTATTCTAACTATAAAGTCATTGATGCAATGCTCTGGTCTTTAAAAGACCTTTCCCACACAGGTATCAGCCTGGTTAGCTCTGTGGTGTTTAATGTAGTACTTGTGTGAGTTGATTGTTGTCTTTATCATCTGTCCCGTTTCCCCAATACAGCACCTAGATAAGTTTTAGATAGTGCTGGGGAGGAGCCAGCTGTCTTGGTACATGTGGGTACCAGTGACATAGGAAAATGTGGGAGGGAGGTTCTGGAAGCCAAAGTCAGGCTCCCATGTAGAAAGCTGAAATCCAGATCCTCCAGGGTAGCATTTTCAGAAATACTCCCCGTTCCATGTGCAGGACACAAGAGACAGGCAGAGCTCCAAAGTTTCTACGCATTGTTGAGACAATGGTGCAGGGATGAGTGATTTAGGTTTGTTAAGAACTGGGCAATATTCTGGGGAAGGGGTGCCTGTTCTGAAAGAATGGGCTCCACCTTAACCAGGATGGAACCAGGCTGCTGTCACTAACTTTTATAAAGGAGATAGGGCAGGTTGGGGGGGGGGGGGGGGGGGGGGGGGGGACAGCTGACAGTCACCCAGGAACACGTGGTTTGGCATGGAGTATCCTTGAAGGATACTACTGAAACAGGATCTTTAAGGAATCCCGATAGAAAGGTTTCAATAATGGTGGAAGAAAGCCAGGAGTGTTTAATGGGCGAACAGAGTAAAGGATGCAAATTATCCCTACTTACTTCAACGCAGCCTGTAGATGAAAGGAAAAAAGATAACTTGAAGTGTCTATATACAAATGCTAGAAGTCTAAAAAAATAAGATAGGAGAGTTTGAGTATATAGCACTAAATGAAGAGATAGACATAATAGGCATTTCAGAAACCTGGTGGAATAAGAACAAGCAATGAGACACTGCATTACCAAGGAACAAATTATATCGCAATGATACAGTGGATCAAATTGGAGGGGGGGGGGGGGGTTACGCTATATGTTAAAGAGGGAATTGAGTCAAACAAAATAAACAATCTATTTGAAACAGCAGCGTGGAACCTTTATGGACTAAAATTCCAGATGTGAAAGGAAGGAGTATACTGATAGGGCTGCACTGGATGGAACGGACAGACAAACAAATGTTTACAGAAATTAGGAAAGCTGGCAAGTTTGGCAATATTATAATAATGGATGATTTCAATTATCGAAAAACAGCCAAACCCAATCTCAAAGGGTCATATTTGGTGAATATACAACAATAAATGACAAATGAGAAATACCCTCAGAAACCAAGGTTACCGCCAAGGTCTGACCATCAAGACACTGATATCTATATAAGATTTATGTGCCTGTGATCTTCTCTCTTTCATGGGGTATATTTTCCCATATCTTGTCAATAGAATCACGCAGCTATGGAATGCATTACCACTTGCCGTGAAAAAAATGCGCGACCTAACTAACTTTCGGAGATCACTGAAGACCAACCTATTCAACAAGGCATACCAAATGATCCATCCTAACACCAGACAATGAAACTCAAGCCAGAACTGGACAAGACCTAACTCTATATACTTGACTACCAAGGTCTACTCTACCACGATGGAACTTAACGCTATAACACTTTGTTCCTCATTCCGAATCTGAACTCTTTATACCTAACTGCTTAATCTATTATGTCAATCATAATCCTTAATGCAATACCACTTGTATCTCTTATTCCAGAAATGGTGATTGCCATGTCAGAACAATGTAAGCCACATTGAGCCTGCAAATAGGTGGGAAAATGTGGGATACAAATGCAACAAATAAATAAATAAATGTTAGATCAGGTAGTGCTAGGGAGATAAAATTTCTAGATATAATAAATGACTGCTTCTTGGAGCAACCAGTTTTGGATCTAATCCTTAGTGGAATGCGGGGCACAATACGAGAGGTAATGGTGTTGGATCCGATGGGAAACGGTGATTATAACAATCAAATCTGAGCTGATATCTGGAGTGAAGTCACTAAAGTAATCTACAATAGATGCATTCAATTTTTGAAAGGATATGACAAAATGAGGAAAATGGTTTAAAAGAAGCTGACCAGGTTGGCCGCATAGGTTAGGACTTTAAATCAGGCGTGGATGTTGTTTAAAAATACCATTGTGGAAGCCCAGACCAGATGTACTCCACGTATTAACAAAGATGGAAAAAAGAGCAAATGACAACCAGCGTGGTTAAAAGGTGAGGTGAAAGAGGCTATTAGAGCCAAAAGAACATTATTCAAAAAATGAAAAAAGGATCCACATGAAGAAAATAAGAAGTGACATAAGCACTGTCAAGCCAGATGCAAAGTACTGATAAAAAAGGCTAAAAGAGAACATAAAGAAAACTTGCCACGGAGACAAAAACTCATAGTAATACTTTTCTAAGGTAAGTAGGAAGCCTGCGAGGGAATCTGTGGGATAGTTAGATCAGGAAGGATCAAAAGAAGCACTCAGGGAGGACAAGGCCATAGCGGAGAGACTGAATGAATTCTTTGCTTCAGTCATTACTGAATATGATGTAAAAGATCTACCTATATCGGAAACGGTTTTCAGGGATGACAATACTAAGGAACTAAAAGAAACTTGGTGAACTTGGAAGATGTACTGAGCCAAATTGACAAGTTAAAGAGTGATAAACCACCTGGACTGAATGGTATACACCGCAGGGTAATGAAAGAACTCAAAAATGAAATTGTGATCTGCTCCTAGTGATCTGTAACCTGTCATTAAAATCGTACATGTTACGCAGATTTTTTAAAAGGGTTCCAGGAGTGATCCGGGAATTTACAGACCGGTAAGCCTGATTTCAGTGCCGGGGAAAATAGTGGAAACTATTATAAAGAATAAAATTACAGAACATGTAGATAAACATGGTTTAATGGGACAGAGTCAGCATGGAAGTCTTGCCTCACCAATTTGCTTCATTTCTTTGAAGGCGTGAATAAACATGTCGATAAAGGTGAGCTGGTTGATAGTGTACCTAGATTTTCAGAAAGCTTTTGATAAAGTACTTCATGAGAGACTCCAGAGAAAATTAAGGCGGCAAGGGATAGGAGGCAATATCCTTCTATGGATTAAGAATTGGTTATTGGACAAAAAACAGAGATTAGGGTTAAAAAGCCATTTTTCTGAATGGAGAATAGTAGAGTGCTGCAAGGATCTATACTGGGACCGGTGCTATTTAACATATTTATGAATTACCAGGAAATCTGAATGACAAGTGAGGTGATTCCATTTGCAGATGACACAAAACTATTCAAAGTAGTCAAAACGCATGCGGATTGTGAAAAATTGCAGGAAAACCTTAGGAAAGTGAAAGACTGGGCATCCAAATGGCAGATGAAATTTAATGTAGACAAATGCAAAGTATTGCGAATTGGGAAGAATAATCTGAATATGAAGCTAGGGTGCACTTTAGGAGTCAGCAATCAAGCAAAAGACCTAGGTGTCATTGTAGATGATATGCTGAAATCTTCTGCTCAGTGTATGGTGGCGGTCAAAAAAGCAAACAGGATGCTGGGAATTATTAGAAGAGGGATGCAAAATAAGACCAAAAATGTTAGAATGCCTCTGTCGCTCTATGGTGCGACCTCAACTTGAGTAATGTGTTCAATTCTGGTTGCCATATCTCAAAAAAGATATAATGGAATTAGAAAAGGTTCAAAGAAGAGCAACCGAAATGATAGAGGGGATAGAACTGCTCCCATATGAAGAGAGGCTAAAAATGTTAGGGCTCTTCAGCTTGTAAAAAAGAGACAGCTGAGGAGGGATATGATTGAGGTCTACAAAATTCTGAGTGGTGTGGAGCAAGTGGTGGTAAATCGATTTTTCACTCATTCAAAAAATACAAAGACCAGGGGACAGTCTATAAAATTGCATGGAAATACTTTAAAACAAATAGGAGGGGCTGCCGTGGACGTCACCCATCAGTGAGAACAAGCAGCCTGCTTGTCCTCGGAGAAATATTTTTTCACTCAAAGAATAGTTAAGCTGTGGTGTTTCTCCTCAAGATATGTTCAGGAAATTTATGCTGAAACATTTACAAGTACCCTCCCAATCATTACCTTCTATTGTCCGAGCTTACTATTTACCGCCATTTAAGAAGGAGGCTGTCGTGAGTGGGCAGGATGTTTTATCTCCAAATCTCTGAGGACAGTTTAGAGTTGATGGCATTCCTGGAGTCTTCAAAGGACAAACTAGTCATTCCTTCTACATTGTTAGTTACTCTTGCGTTGGATCCTAATAGGGATTGGCTATTGAGACTGTATTTCAAGTACAAAAAAGTCTCCTTTTTTGTCTTTGAATATGAGAATGTTTCTTGGTAACTGCCTAAGTTGGCTGAACCGGTATAGGTTGCCCTTTTAGAATAACTTTCCGAGTTAATATCTTATTAATGTTAGTCTTTCATTAGGGTAATTCCTATATTTATCCTATGGGATAGTATTGCTCATACTGTTTGCGTACTTGGATCTCTTTTTATTGAGGACTGGTATATTGGTTGAAATAGAAATATTACGTTAAACTATTTTCATGATTCAATTTAAATGTGATATTTCACTAATTTTCTGTAAGGACTAGCTCTTATAAATGGATTTAAAATTCAATTTTAAAAAAGGGCAATTTTAGGACTAAAAATGGCAAAAAATGCTGTGACCCAAGTTGAGGTTGTGTCCTACATTGCTCCCTCTCTGTCCCACATTTCTCCTTCTCTCCCCTCCACCTCCAGGACCAACATTGCTCCCTCTCTCTTCCCTGTAGCATCTCCCCCTGCCTTTGCCAAGCTCACCTCTCCTTCGCATAGCCCTGAGTTTCACAGAGTTCAACAGGGATCAGAACAGATTGCTTCCTTCTGGCTTTAAGCTAAATCATCAGATTATATTTATTTCTCACAGTTTGAAGAGACAACTGAGGGGAGATATGATAGAGGTCTATAAAACATTGAGTGAAGTGGAATGGGTAGAGGTGAATTGGCTTGTTTAATCTTTCCAAAAATACTAGGACTAGGGGGCACACCAAATGAAGCTCCTAAGTTGTAAACTTAAAACAAACTGGAGAAAATATTTCTTCACTCAACATATAATTAAACTCTGGAATTTGTTGCCAGAGAATGTGGTAAAATAAATTAGCTAAGCAGGTTTTAAAAAAGGTTTAGCTAAAAGAACAGTGAATAAGCCAGTGGTTCACAAACATAGCACCCCTAGGCTCCCCCCCCCCCCCCCACCAGGGAGGAAGGAGGAGGGGAACTATGACATACATGTGACACTACCCGCTCAAATCTTCTCAGTGAGAATTGCAGCTATGCAGGCTCTGTAGCCTTCATGAATTTTCTTAAATCTTAATCAGAGAGCAAGGATGTGATAAAGGGCCCAACATGCTTTACTTATGTATTTTTAATGCAAAGTGGCAATAAAAAGGCTGGTGATAATATCAAAACAGGAGGGTTGACTGAGGAGCTGAAGTTAGCATCTGCCCTCTATAAGGGACGTCAGTTCTGAGCTGCTTTTCCTCTGGCTCCATCTGCCAGCAGGAAAACATTAACCTACTCATCTGGACTGGTCTTGCATGGATGATAATGAAAAGAACAATTTCAAACAGCCAAAATTTTTATCCAAAACAAGAAATATAATGAGAACCGGTTTCTTACGTTGTGGTTCCACCATCATCATAGCTTCCTTCTCTGACATCACAAGCTGACAAAACTGATCCCCAACATTGGCCAGAATATATTTGGAAGTTTCCAAGTCAATGCCTTCAGCAGGAGCATGAGAAGGAATCCACAGACTCATGGCATCAGCATCACTTTGCTGGGGACTAAGAAATCCTTCAACTCGCAGTATCCCTTTCCGAGTGAATATCAATCTGAAAACAAACAAGATAAGGTAATCAAATTAAGTTTAACAGCTTTCCTTATGTTCAACTCCTTGTGTGCTGAAGAAAACATTTTAGTACAGTATTTATCAGGGATTATTGTGTCACATTAAGGTGAATATCACAGAAACTGATTTGTAGCCAATTTACATTAAATTCTGAATTACCAAGTACAATTATCCCTAGGATATATGTCCTGAGAAGAAAGAATGACAGTCAGATGGCCACTAAATGCAAACCTCCTCTACCAGCAAAACTGCACCTGTACAAAAATCAAAGATTCTTACCTGCAGCAGGTATTCTACAAGGGCAGCAGGCTTCATAATCTCACAAGTGGGTGATGCCGATCTGTGTCGCCCGGTCCAAAACTTTTGACAAAGTGAAAAAGTAGAGCTTGGTGGAGCACAAGCCACATTCCATCTTGTATGCGCAAGTGCCTTCCCATCTGTCGCGTGAACGTGATCTCCTTAGTTTAATATTAAAGCAAAAAACAAAGTAAAAATAACCAAGGAGACAACTCCAAGGGGAGGTGGGCAGGATTGTGAGAATATGAAGCCTGCAGTCCTCAGAGAATACCTGCTACAGATAAGTATCTTCACTTTCTCAGAGCACAAGCAGGCTTCAATATTCTCACAAGTGGGGAATCCCTAGCATCCAGGCTCACCCAAAACAACAAACACTGGTTAATTGGGCCTCACAATGGCGAGGACATAACACAGATTAACCTAAAACTTTATACAACTGAGTGAGAGTGCAGCCTGGAACAGAATAAAATGGGCCTAGGAGGGTGGAGTTGGATTCTAGACCCCAAACAGATTCTAAAACACTGCCTGCCTGAACAGACTGTCACGTCAGGTATCCTGCTCTAGGCAGTAATGAGATGTGAATGTGTGGACTGAAGACCACATCGCAGCCTTGCAAATTTCTTCAATGGAGGCTGACCTCAAGTAGACTACAGACAGAGCCATGGCTCTGATATTATGAGCCACGACATGACCCTCTAGGGACTGCCCAGCCTGGGCATAAGTGAAGGAAATGCAATCTGCCAGCCAAATTGAAATGGTGTGTTTCCTGATGGTGACCCGCATCCTGTTGGGATCAAAAGAAACAAAAAGCTGGGCGGACTGTCTGTGGGGCCTTGCCCGCTCCATGTAGTAGGCCAATGCTCTCTTGCAATCCAAGACGTGCAAGCTGCTTTCGCCAATGAGGTCAGAGAATGGCTCAAATAGAACTCCGACACCACCTTCGGCAGGAAATTAGGGTGCGCGCAGAGCGTTGTGATGAAACTTAGCATAAGGTACATCCACTACTAAGGCCTGAAGCTCACTGGCCCTACAAGCTGAAGTAACAGCCACCAAGAAAATGACTTTCCAGGCCAAGTACTTCAGATGGCAAGTAATTTATTTATTTATTTTTGTTACATTTGTACCCCGCGCTTTCCACTCATGGCAGGCTCAATGCGGCTTACATGGGGCAATGGAGGGTTAAGTGACTTGCCCAGAGTCACAAGGAGCTGCCTGTGCCTGAAGTGGGAATCGAACTCAGTTCCTCAGGACCAAAGTCCACCACCCTAACCACTAGGCCACTCCTCCACTCTAGTGGCTCAAATGGAGTTTTCATCAGCTGGGTGAGAACGACATTCAGATCCCATGGCACTGGTAGAGGTTTGACAAGCGGCTTTGACAAAAGCAAACCTCTCATGAAGCGAACAACTAGAGGCTGTCCAAAGATGGGCTTACCTTCTACACATTGATCATAAGCACTAATCGAACTAAGGTTAACCCTTACGGAGTTGGTCTTGAGACCAGACTCTGATAGGTGTAGAAGGTATTCAAGCAGGGTCTGTGTAGGGCAAAAAAGGGAATCTATGGTCTTGCTCTCACACCAGACGGCAAATCTCCTCCATCTAAAAGAGTAACACCTCTTAGTGGAATCTTTCCTGAAAGCCAGCAAGACATGAGAGACACCCTCCGAAAGACCTAAGGAAGCGAATTCTAGGCTCTCAACATTTAAGCTGTGAGAGCCAGAGACTAAAGGTTGGGATGTAGAAGTGACCCCTCATTCTGAGTGATGAGGGTCGGAAAACACTCCAATCTCCACGGTTCTTCGGAGGATATGTCCAGAAGAAGAGGGAACCATATATGTAGAGGCCAATAGGGTGCGCTCAGAATCATAGTTCCGCAGTCGTGCTTGAGTTTCAACAAATTCTTTCCTACTAGAGGTATTGGAGGATACGCATACAGAAGACCTCTCCCCCAGTTGAGGAGGAAGGCATCTGATGCTAGTCAGCTGTGGACCTGAAGCCTGGAACAGAACTGAGGGTTGATCTGAGTGGCAAAAAGATCCATCGAGGGGGTGCCCCATGCTCAGAAGATCTTGCAGGCTATACCCATATGGAGAGAACACTTGTACGGTTGCATTATCCTGCTCAGCCTGTCAGCCAGGGTGTTGCTTTCATGCCAGATAGATGGCCTGAAGGAACATGCCGTGTCAGCGAGCCCAATGCCACATCCGGATGGCCTCCTGATAGAGGGCATGATCCGGTGCCCCCTGTTGGTATAATATACTGTCTGTTTGAATAAGGATAATTTGCTGAGACAAACGATCTCTGAAAGCCTTTAGAGCGTTCCAGATTGCTCGAAGATCCAGCAGATTGATCTGAAGATTTGTTTCCTGGGAGGACCAAACACCCTGAGTGTGAAGCCCATCTACATGAGCTCTCCAACCCAGGAAAGATGCATCCATCATTAGCACTTTCTGTGGCTGAGGAATTTGGAATGGAAGTCCTAGAGTCAAACTGGATCGAATGGTCTACTATTGTAGAGAATGTACAAGCTCTGAGGACACCTGAATGACATCTTCTAGACACCCCGTGGCTTGAAATCACTGGGAAGCCAGCGTCCACTGAGCTGATCTCATGTGAAGACATGCCATGGGTGTAACGTACACTGTGGAAGCCATGTGGCCCAACAAAGATCTGTCAAGCTATGACCTGCTGAGACGAATGAACCCTAGACGCTAGTGAGACAAGATTGTCCACTCACGTCTCACATCTGTGTATCAAGCAGGGCTCCTATGAACTCCAATCGTTGAAAAGGGTGGAGATGGGACTTGGGGTAGTTTAAAACTAACCCCAGTAGCTCTAGCACCCAAACAGTCATCCGCATGGACTCCTGAGCACCGTCCTCTGAGATGTTCTTCACCAGCCAATCACTGAGATATGGGAACACATGGAAACCCCGTCTGCGTAGCAATGCTGCAACTACCACTAGACATTTGGTTAAGACCCTCGTATCTGACGTGAGACTAAAAGGCAACACACGATACTGAAAGTGATGTATTCCCAGCCGAAATCAAAGATACTTCCGGTGGGCTGGAAGCATGGGGATGGGAGTATATGCATCTTTTAAGTTCGGAGAGCATAGCCAATCGTTTTTCTGAATCATTGGGAGAAGGGTGCCCAGGGAAACCATCCTAAATTTTTCTCAGACTAAAATTTTGTTCTGGGCCCTCAGATCTAGAATGGGACACATCTCCCCTATCTTTTTCTGCACAAGGAAGTACCTGGAATAGAATCCCTGTCCTTCTTCCCCTGGTGGAACTGGTTCAACCGCACGGGCCTTTAGAAAGGCAGACTTCCTCTGCAAGTACCTGTCTGTGCAGAGAGCTGAATGAATGGGCTCTTGGTGGGCAATTTGGAGGTTTGGAGAGCCAAATGAGGGCGTATCCGAGATGGACTATTTGAAAAACACAACGGTCGGAGGTTAAAAGAAGCCACCTTTGGTGAAAAAAATCTGAGCCCCCCCCCCGAACGGCAGGACAGACACTTTTACTGTGGCTATGCTTTGCTGGAGATAGATGAACCAAAAGAGTGTACCTACGCCAAGAATAGTAGTAGAGACCGCTCCGTGGCTTGCCAAAAAACCTCCTAGATGAGGAGGTTGATGCAGATGGTGCCCGGTAGGAGACAGAAGAGATGGTATCAGTATGTTTCTTGATTTAGTCAGTGAACTCCTCAACCAAAAAGGTTACCCACCCACCCCCACCCCCAGCATGGGGCATCCACCAACCTTTGCTGAACAGAATGTTCTAAGTCAGAAACACGCAGCCATGAGAGTCTTCACATTGCTAAACTTTAAGCAGAGATCATGGATGCTACATCAAAAGTGTCATGTGCCCCTGGCCAAGAACTTTCGACACGCCTTCTGCTGCTTGACCAATTGACAAAAAGGCTCGGCCTGCTCCAGAGGGAGCGTATCAACCAAGTCTGACAGCTGTCTCACCGAGTTTCACAAGTAAACGCTCATGAAGAACTGGTAAGACGTATATTGGAGATCAGCATTGAAGCCTGCTACATCTTCCTCCCAAAAGAATCCAGGGTTATAGCTTCTCTGCCTGGGAGCACTGAGGCATAGTCCCTAGTACTCCTGCATCTTTTGAGAGCAGATTCCACCACTAAGGAATCATGAGGCAACTGAGGCCTTACAAACCCAGGTTCACTGTGGATCCAAATACTTGGTGTCAATCTTCTTGGGCACAACAGGGACCAACAGAGGGGACACCAAGTTCCTGATGAGGACTTCCTTGAGTACCTCGTGGAGAGGTGCAATCACAGCCTCTTTAGGAGGAGATATGTAGTCCAGGACCTTAAGCATTTTGGCCCTGGGCACATCCTCCACTTCTAAAGGAAATGGCATGGCATGGCAACAGATGGGAATGAAAGACTCTCCGGAGGAGCCCACCTCTTTTCAAGTGATGGGGAGGGTTCAGAGGAGACCCTGTAAGACTAATCTGAGGAAAAGTATCTGGGATCTTCCTCTGACTTCCAGGAGCACTCCTCCTCGGTGTCAGACAGTATCTCCCTATGGGATGTCTGAGACCGATCCTGCTTCAATGCTTTTTGAGGACATGGCTGGGCATCCGGGCGGATTTTGCCAGCCTGCCGGTTTGTCTGGATTTGCAGACGAATGGGCAGGCGGGCCTCAGGGTGTCCTATCCTCCCCTCCTGTACCTTAGTGTGGTGCCCTGGTGGTCTAGTGACTTCTTTGGGGCATGAAACAGCCCCCTCCTTCCTGCCCGGTGCGCCTGCAGACCATCTTGTTCCTACAGCTGCCTCAAAATGGTTGCCGAGAGTTCAAGCGGCAGCCTCACAAGACTTCCACTAGACCACCAGGGCACGACAATAAGGTACAGGAGGGGAGGGGTAGTAAATGGAGTCATGTGGGTAGAGGGAGGCTGGAAGATTGGGGAGGGGATATACATGGGAGGAGAGAGAGGGAATCTGGCTTTCTCTGGGGGGGGGGGGGGGGGGGGGGGGGTCAAGTAACAGGGGGTGGGGCATGTTTCTTCTTTTCCTTAGGGCAAATATGGTAACTGCATCCTTTGTGCCTGGATGGCTCTTAAGGGCATGTAGGGCCTACATGCCCTTAAGAGACATCCAGGCACAAAAGATGCAGTTGGTACACTATAATCAGGCACATGATACTTGCAGCAAACTCAAGAAAAGCCACAATGAATTTTTTCCATTTCATGTGGTTGAATCCAATAGGTGGGTCCATCACTAAGAACAGGAGACTAGTGAGGTTAAACTCAGTTTTAACAATTTAATGGGGGACTTTTCTCTTTCCTTGTTTATTAATATCTGGGAGGGGGAAGAGGTTGTGGGAAGAAAGGAGACAGAAATCTGTACAGCAGAAGCTTTTTCAAAGAAACAGAAATGAATAACTGAAAGATTTCAGAAAAAGCTACAACAGCAGAACGAAAAGGCTGAGAGACCTAGCAAGATGGAGGTCGCTGAAGGGGAATGCCCATGCCCAGACCAATCATACTTTACCTGAATGTAGCTCACCTTGAATTATTACTGAAAAGGCATGAGCCGAATCCCAAACTATACAATACTAAATAACAAAGACAAAGAATTTTCCCATGTTTACACTCATTTTTCATCTGTCCAACTTGTCCATGAAATTCTTATTCAATGGAAAATTTCATCTTACTGAAACCTGTCAAATATCTGGAATATTAAGGCCTAGCAAATATATTTTTGCATTGCTTTTGCAGTTTCCTGCTCAGTTTTAAAAATAAACTACCTAAAATTTGAATAACTATTTTGTAAGTCTACATTCTTTTCCTGAATATATGAAACAAAGTTGCTTAGCTGTAATGGGGATTCTCTATAAACTGTAAAATAAAATCAAACACAATTGAGGGCAACATCATCTGGCTAATCTGACAGGGGACCCAGCTTTCCCAAAGCTTATAAAGACTTAAAGGCCTTTACGAATATGCATGAAGTTCCTATGTAGCTGCTGCCTCCCAGGTTCCTCAGTCCATGACAGAGCTCAGAACAGCAAAGCACAAAATCTTGCAATGGGCCAGATGGATCGGGATGTGGTGGTAAGCCTCTGACAGGTCCAGAGAAGTAAGAAACTCACCCTTGGAAACAGCGACGATTACCAACCGCAGACTCTCCATGTGAAACAGTGACAAGCAGAGAGATCTGTTGACTTCCTTGAGGTCCAAGATGAAACGAAGTACTGTCATTCTTGGGCACCACAAAATAAATGGAGTATCTGCCAAAACCTCTCTCGGCCAGCAGAACCAGAACAATAAGATCCAAAACCAGCAACCTGTCCAACACCTGATGTAAGGCAGCCACCTTCTGCTCCGCTCTGCAAAGGGCCAAGATTAACAGGTTTGCCCACTGGAAACAGGCCTATGCCTTGTAACCGCCACAAATGGCAGCCTGAAAGGTTAAGGTGGAAACCTCAAAGGAGCACTTCAAAAGAGCCTCCATGCGGCAATCTTGCAGATCCATAAGGGCAGCTCCACCCTCAACAAGAACCGCAGTCACCAGGGCATCTACCTTGGGCAAAAGAAAACGCTTCTGCTCTGCCAACGGAAGCTGATACAACCGAACCACGGCCCTTGCCATCCACAAGGGAACCTCCGGATGCTGCCACTACACGTCCACCAATTCCTTGAGGTCATCATTAAATGGGAAGACCTTAGGGGGGAACAAATAACCATCAACAAAGGATCCCCCTTCCTGGGCATAGCAGGAGCCTCCTCCTCGAGGCCCAGGAAGTGCAACACCTGCAAAGTCAAAACAGGGAGCTCCTGGTGGCAAACAATGCGAACCACTGAAGGGTCATCTCCCAAAGAAGCGTCCGAGTCCTCCAGGGACTCCAGCAACCACTCTAGTGAATCCTCATTCACGATTTGGGTTTCTGCCAGGTACTCGTGACCTGGCTTGGCCACTGTTTAGAAAACAGGATACTGGGCTAGATGGACCATTGGTCTGACCCAGTATGGCTACTCTTATGTTCCCCTCTTCTAAGGAAAGGACTCTGTTGCCATCCTGACTGGCCAGAACCAAATCCGAACACGAGCACTTGGGCAAGATAAAACTCAATTGTAAAAGAGGGCTGTAGGAAAAGAATGCATCTTTTAATGTTTTTGGACAAGAAAAAAAAAAGTAATTGAAGAATCAAGGGGATAACAAGTCTGAGGCAGCAGCTGAGAAGAACACACAAAACTAGTGAGAGAAAACAGGATCTTCACGTTAGCTTAGACGAGAGGCTGAGGAATGTGAGAGGTAGCAGTCATATGTAAGATCTTCAAAGTTTTTCTAACTCTACTACTACTACTACTACTATTTAGCATTTCTATAGCGCTACAAGGCATACGCAGCGCTGCACAAACATAGAAGAAAGACAGTCCCTGCTCAAAGAGCTTACAATCTAATAGACAAAAAATAAATAAAGTAAGCAAATCAAATCAATTAATGTGAACGGGAAGGAAGAGAGGAGGGTAGGTGGAGGCGAGTGGTTACAAGTGGTTATGAGTCAAAAGCAATGTTAAAGAGGTGGGCTTTCAGTCTAGATTTAAAGGTGGCCAAGGATGGGGCAAGACGTACGGGCTCAGGAAGTTTATTCCAGGCGTAGGGTGCAGCGAGACAGAAGGCGCGAAGTCTGGAGTTGGCAGTAGTGGAGAAGGGAACAGATAAGAAGGATTTATCCATGGAGCGGAGTGCACGGGAAGGGGTGTAGGGAAGGACGAGTGTGGAGAGATACTGGGGAGCAGCAGAGTGAGTACATTTATAGGTTAGTAGAAGAAGTTTGAACAGGATGCGAAAACGGATAGGGAGCCAGTGAAGGGTCTTGAGGAGAGGGGTAGTATGAGTAAAGCGACCCTGGCGGAAGATGAGACGGGCAGCAGAGTTTTGAACCGACTGGAGAGGGGAGAGTGACTAAGTGGGAGGCCAGCAAGAAGCAGATTGCAGTAGTCTAGACGAGAGGTGACAAGGGTGTGGATGAGGGTTTTGGTAGAGTGCTCGGAAAGAAAGGGGCGGATTTTACGGATGTTGTAAAGAAAGAAACGACAGGTCTTGGCGGTCTGCTGGATATGAGCAGAGAAGGAGAGAGAAGAGTCAAAGATGACCCCAAGGTTTCGAGCTGAGGAGACAGGGAGAATGAGAGAGCCATCAACAGAAATAGAAAATGGGGGGAGCGGGGAGGTGGGTTTGGGGGGGAAAATGAGAAGCTCGGTTTTGGTCATATTTAATTTCAGGTGGCGTTGAGACATCCAGGCAGCAATGTCAGACAAGCACGCTGAAACTTTGGTTTGGATGCAAGGTGAGATATCAGGGGTAGAAAGGTAGATTTGGGAATCATCAGCATAGAGATGGTAGGAAAAGCCATGGGATGAGATTAATGAACCAAGGGAAGAAGTGTAGATAGAAAAGAGGAGGGGACCAAGAACAGAACCCTGAGGTATGCCGACAGGCAGAGGGATAGAAGTAGAAGAGGATCCACCAGAGTGAACACTAAAGGTGCGGAGGGAGAGGTAGGAAGAGAACCAGGAAAGGACAGAGCCCTGGAATCCAAGTGAGGACAGGGTATCGAGAAGTATGCTGTGATCGACAGTGTCAAAAGCAGCGGAAAGATCAAGAAGAATGAGGATGGAATATTGACCTCTGGATTTAGCCAGTAATAGGTCATTGGAGACTTAGTAAGCGCAGTTTCGGTTGAGTGGAGAGGGCGAAAACCAGATTGTAATGGGTCAGAATAGCATGTGAGGAGAGAAAATCAAGGCAGCGGCGGTGAACAGCACGCTCAAGTAAGTGGAGAGAAAAGGGAGGAGGGAGATGGGTCGGTAATTAGAGGGACAAGTAGGGTCAAGTGAAGGCTTCTTAAGGAGAGGTGTGACCACAGCATGTTTAAAGGCAGCAGGGACAGTCGCAGTGGAAAGTGAGAGGTTGAGAATGTGACAGATAAAAGGAATAAGAGTAGGAGAGATGGCATTAAGAAGGTGGGTGGGAATGGGATCAGAGGAACAGGTGGTACATTTTGAGGAAGAAAGGAGAAGTGTAGTTTCCTCAATAGTAACTTCAGGAAAGGAGGAAAGGGAATGAGGGGAAGGAGAGAGAGGGGAACGGACTAGTGGAGGGAGAGGTGGTGAGGTAGAGAAAGCAAGGTTTATCTTTTGAACCTTGTTGTGAAAGAATTCAGCAAGGGTCTGAGGAGATAATGAAGGGGGAGAACAGAACAATGCTGTCAGATGACTGACTTATAGCTCATTTCCTCCTGCTTGTCAATAGGTAAACTATTTTTTTCTAGCTCTCCAGGGGACCTGCAGCTGAAACTAAGTTTATAGGTCTTCTCTCTCTCTCATTGACCTTTCTTCCTTTTCTTACATAGTGACAAAATGCCAGCTGGAAACTGGAATTTCAAATGTGGATGCTTAGGAAAAATTGTCTTTTGTATTTTTGGAATAAATGCCATGCAAGAACATAGATTATTAAGAACTTGAGTTGGACAAATTTAGCAGAGGAAATCAGTGAGAAATTAAAGTGGATTATAATGCTCACAACCATTTCTAAGACATAGAAATAGGGGAAGATGCAGCACCTGCGAAAATGAAAGAAGCGACAAGCCACTGTTGAATCATCTTGCTCCTGTTCTTTAAATTTGCGGTATCGCTCCAGGCGGCACTCACGACATTTGTGTAAGTGTGGAGCCACATTAATACACGATCCATCCTGTAGAAAAGGCTCTCCTGACTGCTTCAGCTTCCTCACCTTACTAATGTCCTTCAGGACCGACTGGCCAACTGTAAAGGGAAAAAAAAAATCACATCACTTTGCAAGTAGTAATTTTCAACAGTTCCTCTTAGCTGAACTCTCAGGTAATCCTGGATATCTACAGTTAAAGACTCCAAAACAACCCTGCCACTGAAGCCTGTTCTCCTTAGTGACCACTACTGCCAAGAATGCACTCCTGGCTCAGGTCACCTAAAGCTGTGCCTATCTATCCAATGTGCTCTTCTTGACTGATACCACACTGAATTATGGTTTCACATTAGAGGGCAATTTTCAGCAAGCCCAAGCAACTGTACTTTGTACTTGCAAATATTATAGCTTAATTTTCAAAAGGGAAACTACAATACCATTTCCCCTTTGAAAATTTACTACTGATATGAAGTACCCACAGACTGTGTGCGCGTGTTTGAAAATCAAACCTAAGGTTCCGCGTTAGGAGTTACGGATCAAGAAAGGGATCTGGGTGTCGTCGTCGATGATACGCTGAAACCTTCTGCTCAGTGTGCTGCTGCGGCTAGGAAAGCGAATAGAATGTTGGGTGTTATTAGGAAGGGTATGGAGTCCAGGTGTGCGGATGTTATAATGCCGTTGTATCGCTCCATGGTGCGACCGCACCTGGAGTATTGTGTTCAGTACTGGTCTCCGTATCTCAAAAAAGATATAGTAGAATTGGAAAAGGTACAGCGAAGGGCGACGAAAATGATAGTGGGGATGGGACGACTTTCCTATGAAGAGAGGCTGAGAAGGCTAGGGCTTTTCAGCTTGGAGAAGGGACGGCTGAGGGGAGATATGATAGAAGTGTATAAAATAATGAGTGGAATGGATCGGGTGGATGTGAAGCGACTGTTCACGCTATCCAAAAATACTAGGACTAGAGGGCATGAGTTGAAGCTACAGTGTGGTAAATTTAAAACGAATCGGAGAAAATGTTTCTTCACCCAACGTGTAATTAGACTCTGGAATTCGTTGCCGGAGAACGTGGTACGGGCGGTTAGCTTGACGGAGTTTAAAAAGGGGTTAGATAGATTCCTAAAGGACAAGTCCATAGACCGCTATTAAATGGACTTGGAAAAATTCCGCATTTTAGGTATAACTTGTCTGGAATGTTTTTACGTTTGGGGAGCGTGCCAGGTGCCCTTGACCTGGATTGGCCACTGTCGGTGACAGGATGCTGGGCTAGATGGACCTTTGGTCTTTCCCAGTATGGCACTACTTATGTACTTATGTACTTATGTATTTCTATTGTCGAACCTTCTTAACAACACTCTCCCTCAATCTGAGGTACGAGTGCTATGGAAGTCAATCTGTACTTTTAGCAAGACAGAGTACAACAATCTGAAGAGAGGGCAATGCACCTGGGTAAATATATTTAAAAATTGACCTCTAAATTATTTAACTATGTGAATAAGGGATAATAATGGGCACAGTCTGAAACTTCAATCAACTTCCAAACGATATCAAACAGGACCACAAGCTCCTCAGTAACTGGATATAATTGCACTTAAAACACTAGAAGAATGTAGCTGGCAGCGTCTGGAATGATGACTATAAAAATCCTTGGCAGAAAGTTGTAATTAGCACACATTTGAAATGCATCAGTCAAGTTTTCCCCTCCTTCTGTCTTTCCTTATTTTCAACTCTGTTAAAGAAGTGAAAACTATCCACTATGTCTTAGGTAGTTAATTCCTGCACTCCTTCCACTAAAGACATGTCCTCACCTTTCAGGGGAGCTGTTCGAGGTCGGCCCTTTGAATTGTGTTTCCCTTTTCCAAATAGCAAGTCAATATTATGTTGCCCATTGGGTCCTAGCTTTCCCACCAAATGTTCTGGTATTCCTCTGAATCCCGTCTTGGTCTGTAATTGTTCTTCAGAATCACTGAGGTCACTCATATCACTGTTGGTACTTGAATCTGAATCCTGTTTTGAAGTCCTGCTCCGCTCATCCAATGAAAACCGATTTGCAGATTCAAAAGATGCTTTACATTCCTGTGAGAAATCTGGTGAGGATCCAAGGATACTAGGCTGGAATCTCCCAGACAAACCTGTAAATGTTTTCAACGCATTGTCCTGTGGCTCAGGCTCAAGTGCAGGCTTGTCTTCTGTTGGACTCAAGGACAATGTTGGCATTTCAATGGGCTGGAGAGTTGGAGAGCTGGAGCGGACATTGCTTAAGGTGGCTGGGCTCTGAAAGGACTCAGACAGTGTCACAACAGGGGAGCTGGAAAGCACACTGGTGGTATCAGTTGTGATGAAAAGGGGTTTCTTGCGAGATAACAAACCAGAGCTTTCAGAGGAATGTGGTTCCAGCCAACTACTAATAACTCTGGAATTAATTAAAGAAGTTTGAGCCATAGGTCCTGTCTGAGATATAATGCCGCTGAAAGGACTGGCATCAATTTTATCTGTAAATGCTAGAAAAGGATTTGCAGGCTCTTCCCTAGACAGCTTTGGGGGCTGTAAGAAAAGATTTTCATGATTATCAGGGGGGCAAGAGTTTAATAAATTACCAGAAAAGGCTGGTGTGAGTGTTGGCATAGATTCAGATGGCAACTTCTTCTCAGAACAACCTACAGCCTGTGTATTAGGCTTAGTTTCTGTCGTAACAGTAGTTTTAGATTTGCAAACTTCAGAGCACAAGTTTTCTGCACTCTGTCTGAACAGGTTTTGGCTCAAGGGTTCTTCAGTCAGGCTTTCTGAGATGGTGGTGAAGTAGTTACTTGGTGGTACATTCTGTGACATGCACTGAAAAAACAAGTTCTTGGATAAATTGGAATCTTTCTGCATATCCTGCATAGTGCTACTCCCAAACTGGAACGCAACAGGCCTGCTGTCTGTGGTCAGTGTTCCATTAGATTGATTCTGCCCTTCTCCAAACACTGGAGCTGTAAGAGAAACTGAAATTCCAAATCCAGAAGGAGCCAAGAGGGAGTTTCTGAGATTCTGAAACAAGCAAAAACATATTACTTACACAGAAATTATTCCACCAAAGTGTTATTAGAATATCAAAGAATTTTGTAATTATGGACTTCATTAGAATGGTGAATGAGAAGAGGATGACATCTTCAATTTCCCACAACCTTTTTCTATGGCCTTACCTGTGACTTTAGTGACAGCATACAGCTACAACAAATAAGGATCTTTTTGCAGACAATTACAACCTGTACACAAATCCAAAAACATAGGCAACAAAATATACAGGTTCAATAAAATATACCTCTAATTTTTACCTCTAATAATATTTTGTACTCCTTTTACTGTGTAAGCCACATTGAACCTGCCTTGAGTGGGAAAGCGCGGGATATAAATGTAATAATAATAATACAACATTTGTTTTGTTTCCAATACCTGGCAAATATGACCAGATCTTATTTTGTTCTATTCTGAACAGAAAGCAATACTACCAAACCACCTTTTTCATAAATCGCCAGACTCCAGCTTTTCATGAAATCAACATTTTACATCAAATTTACTTGAACCCAAATTCTCAATTTCAGAGCCATCCCTCTTGAACTGAAATTCATGCATCCTTAATGAATTTTCAATTTGGAATCTAATAGAACTAAAAAATGAACTTGCGGAGCTATTGTAATATTTATCCTTAAAATTGAGCGTGGTACCAGAAGATTGGAGGGTGGCCAATGTAATGTCAATTTTTTAAAAAGGTTTCCGAGGAGATCCGGGAAATTATAGACCGATGAATCTGACTTCAGTTCCGGGCAAAATGGTAGAGACTATTATAAAGAACAAAATTACAGAGCATGGATTAATGAGACAAAGTAAACATGGATTTAGTGAAGGGAAAGCTTGCCTCACCAATCTACTACATTTCTTTGAAGGGATGAATAAACACGTGGATAAAGGTGAGCCGGTTGATATTGTGTATCTGGATTTTCAAAAGGCATTTGACAAAGTACCTCATGATAGACTCCAGAGGAAATTGTAGAGTCATGGGATAGGAGTTTGTGTCCTACTGTGGATTAAAAACTGGTTAAAGGATAGAAAACAGAGAGTAGGGTTAAATGGTCAGTATTCTCAATGGAGAACGGTAGTTAGTGGGGTTCCCCAGGGGTCTGTGCTGGGACCGCTGCTTTTTAACATTTATAAATAACCTAGAGATGGGAGTTAACTAGTGAGGTAATTAAATTTACTGATCACAAAGTTATTTAAAGTTGTTAAATCGCGGGAGGATTGCGAAAAAATTACAAAAGGACCTTACGAGACTGGGCGTCTAATTGGCAGATGACATTTAATGTGAGCAAGTGCAAAGTAATACATGTGGGAAAGAGGAACCCGAATCATAGCTACGTCATGCAAGGTTCCACATTAGGAGTCACAGACCAAGAACGGGATCTAGGTGTCATTGTTGATGATACGTTGAAACCTTCTGCTCAGTGTGCTGCTGCGGCTAAGAAAGCAAATAGAATGTTAGGTATTATTATGAACGGAATGGAAAACAAAAATGAGGATGTTATAATGCCTTTGTATTGCACCATGGTGCGACCGCACCTCGAATATTGTGTTCAATTCTGGTCACTGCACCTCAAAAAAGATATAGTGAAATTAGAAAAGGTACAGAGAAGGGCAACAAAAATGATAAAGTGGATGGGACGACTTCCCTATGAGGAAAGGCTAAAACGGCTAGGGCTCTTCAGCTTGGAGAAAAGGCAGCTGAGGGGAGATATGATAGAGGTCTATAAAATAAGGAGTGAAGTTGAACGGGTAGATGTGAAGCGTCTGTTTATGTTTTCCAAAAATATTAGGACTAGGGGGCATGCAATGAAGCTACAATGTAGCAAATTTAAAACGAATCGGAGAAAATTTTTCTTCACTCAACATGTAATTAAACTCTGGAATTCGTTGCCAGAGAATGTGGTAAAGGTGGTTAGCTTAGCAGAGTTTTAAAAAGGTTTGGACGGCTTCCTAAAGAAAAAGTCCATAGACCATTATTAAATGGACTTGGGGAAGATCCACTATTTCTGGGATAAGCAGTATAGAATGTTTTGTACTTTTTTGGGGATCTTGCCAGGTATTTGTGACCTGGCTTGACCACTGTTGGAAACAGGATGCTGGGCTCGATGGACCTTTGGTCTTTCCCTGTATGGCAATACTTATGTACTTATGTAAATAACTAGCAAAGAATTATACACATCATCAATTCTTTTAAATTGGTCCAGGACCAATAAATCTTCTCTTCTGGGTTGTGAATTTGTATATAAAAGATGATGAAAACTGTCCTGTATTCTCAGAAAATACCAATACAGGCATATTGTAAACATTATTTTTTTTTTTAATTCTGGACTCCAGCACCAAAATGCTCAACCAGAAAAGAGGGAAAGCATGTATGTGATTTACTTTCACAGTTGTTTACAATCTGCTGTTATATGAATGTTCAAATTCTTATTTTGACACCAAAGAGCAGCTAGGTTTACTTTGTTTCATACTTAGAGACAATGCTTGTATGATTTTATAAATCAGTACTACATCCTTTACTACCATAGAACTCCAATGCCATATTTGACAGCACAATTAACATTTTATCCCTAGTTCTGCATCAAACTTTAAGAAAAACTTGGTCTTACCTGCTTATTTACTACCTTTGGTCCTACCAGACCAGTCCATAGCTCTAACAGCAGATGGTAAATGAGAACAAACACTTGCAAGTCTTGTCTCTTATAGTGCACCATGCAGCCAGCTCCTCTTCAGTTCTGTTCTGTAACAAAGCAAACATAGACCTTCCACAACCCCAACAAACAGGAGACAGAGATCCCCAAACCATGAGAGGCTCTCAATTATAACTTGCTGAACACTAAACAACTTCTGAACCAGGGATGGACTCTGGAATGATCTGGTAGGACACGGAGGAGGAAAATTAAGAGAGATCAAACTTTTCCTTCACTACTGTCCACCCGACCAGTCCAGATGAATGGAGTATATCAAAGTAGTCCCAGTACTGGGGAGGATTGTGAAACATGCTCTCAACACATGTGCTCCAAAAACTGTATGCTCTGTGGTGAGGATATCCACCTTCTAATAATTAAAGAACAAACACAAGACAGATTGCTCCACTACCTTACAGATCTCTATGGGAAATGTAATCTGAACTTCAATCCACAAACTTGCCTGTTCCAAGGAAACCACCTCCGTGAGCCAGTGTACTGTTGTTGAATAAGATGTAGTTGTACATTCTTTTTCAATTCTTCAAACAGGAGGAAAGTTCATCCCACTTCTGAACCCATGGCTACCTCCAAGTATCACAACAGCACCCCAAATGTGTCCTGACAGTGCAGAATGGAAAAAATCTTCTCTGCAGAGTCCCTTCCTCACTGACAGCAATGATCCTACCCGATTCACATGAAAAGTCAATACCATCTATAGTAGAAAGGTCGTCTCATTGAAACCGCCAAATTTTCATCTCACTAAAAAATTATCACTACCTGGAGAGTAAAATCATCCAAGGAAGCTCACCAAAGCAGTTCATAAACAGAAGGATGGAGAGCTCATGGAAGACTAAATAAGATTTCAACTCAAGAAGACCATTCCAACAGTATGATGAAAAAACGGCAATTTAAATCTTCCTCCCAGTCCCCTGAAAACCAAATGATCTGGGATCACATCCCCTAAAAAATGTATATATCACTGATATTGGTCTGGGCACGCTCCTCAACAAAAGCCACAGATTTTCCAGACTTTCCGTCTCCTGAGGGTTCTCCCCTCTCCAACCCAATGTCCCCACAAAATGTTGAATCTGTATATAGGAAAAAATGTCCCCCCTAGGCAGGCCATACATGGAGCACAGCGTATCAAAACTCTTCACCCTCCCCCCACCACCTGCAGCACAGCTCAAAAATTCAAGATACCCACTTGTTCCCACCGCGCAAATATGGCATTTTCTCTCCCTGCCCCAAATTTTGGCTCCCATCGCAAAGGCACCGGTGTCGATACCCTATCAGTCTGTCCCCATGTCCTCTGCACTTCTCCCCACAATTCCACCAAATGCCTCACATATGGATTTTGTATCCCAGCCAAGGTCACTCCCACTCCTTCAGTAGTCCACAAGTAAGAACTCATCGGCCTATGCGGGCTATATGATTGCTTCAACTGGCTTAGTTATCCCCCTCTCCCAGTCCATGATCATCCGCAGTTGGGCAGCAAAATACCACCACTCAATACTGAGCACTGCTCTACCACCCCCCCCCCCCCTATACTATATGTCCCTAGGAATCTGAATCCCCAAATACAGAATGTGGTGCTTGGCCCACTTAAACGCAAACAATGCTCTCAATCTACTTTTCTCCCCATGGGTCAAGGAAATCCCCAATAGCTCACTTTTATCCACGTTAACCCTTAGGCCAGCATATCATTCAAATTCCCTAAGACTCTCCAACACCGCAGGTAGTGTCTGCTCAGGATCCACCACATAAAGTAGCACATCATCCGCAAACAAAGCAATACAATGTTCCATCCCCCCAACCCTAATACCCCAAAAATCTGGATGCTGACGTATCATTACTGCCAACGGCTCTATGTACAGTGAAAAAAGGAGGGGCGACAAGGGAATCCCTGCCTCGTCCCTCTACCTATTGGGGAAAAGGGTGTATACCCCCCATTAATATTAAGGCAAACCTTTGGAGCTGTATACAAGGCTGCCAGCCAAGCCCCAAAATTATCTCCCAGGCCCATGCGATTCATCACTTCTCACAAAACCCCCCAACGTACCCGGTCAAAGGCCTTCTCTGTATCTATAGCCAACAAAGCTGTACTAGACCGGGATCTTTGTGCCACCCATATTAAATGGAGAGTACACCTTATGTTATCCCCTACCTGCCTCTTTGGGATAAACCCAGATTGATCTATATGGATCAATTTCGGCAACACCCTAGCCAACCTGTTAGCCAGGACCTTGGCTACTATCTTTGCATCCACATTCAGAAGTGAAATAGGCCTATAGGCCCCACAAACCATGGGATCTTTCCCAGGCTTAGGCAGAACCGTTATCCCAGCCTCAGACATCGATACCGGGAGCGCATTGCCCTCCAAAACTCCATTTCCCACCCGCACCAATAAGTCTCCCAGATCCTCCACAAAACATTTATAAAACCTCACCAAGTATCCATCTAAACCTGTACTTCCCCTAGTCTAATGGGTTCCCCAAGCTGAGCTCTTTCAGACTCTTCCAATCGTTGTAATGGAACCTGGTCCAAATACCGAGCTATATCTGCAGCCGGTGTATCCTCAGTAGCACTATATAAATCTTGATAGCATTTCACAAAACAATTTCCAATGTCTGAATCAGCATAGTGCCAACCTCCCCTATCATCTTTCATCTTTTGAATAAAGGAGCGCCCTCTCCTCACCCATAAATAACGGGACACCATTGCACTTGATTTATTGGCAAACTCAAAATACTGCTGCTTTAGCTTGGTTCTCATAAAATCCACATCTGCAATTGTGCTATTTCACCTCTCACTTGCTTAAGGTCTTCCCATACCTGCGGTGTACAGTTTCTTTTATGCAGCTTTTCTAAGTGCAATAACCTCATCTGCAAAGTCAGCAAGTGCTGCCCTTTTTCCTTTTTCTTGCGCGACCCCCACTTAAATCAAGGCACCCCTCACCACTACCTTCATCACATCCCATAACACCCCATCAGTTACTTCCCCATTGTCATTAAAGTGAAGGAACTCTTGAATAGTAAGCTTAATATCTTCCCGCACTTTCTCATCTTCAAGCAGTGACTCATTAATAGGCAGATGATCAAAAGCCCCGCGCTGTTTCAAACAGCGCTCTAAAATAGCGCTGGAACAGCGCGGGGCTTTACCGCACCGATGATCAGAGATAATGCATGCAAATTTAAGCAGCGCAATTATCTCTAATCGTGGGGTAGAAGTGCGGGCGAATTGTGCCTCAGCATGCGCTCAGCACAATCCCACACTTGTTTGACAGGTCTGGGCTGTCAAAAGCCCAAACCTGTCAAACACAGGGGCTGGAGACTCCAGACTCCTTGTCGCCTGCAATGACCCAACCCAGTTAATTTAATCCACATTGGCGCATGATCAGAAACACAAATGGTCTCTATCTCAGCAGCCCCCACCATATGCCATCCATTGTGATGCACCCATAACCCATCTATCCGGGAATAAGTCTGCGATGCTTGTGAGTAAAAGGTGTAATTCCGCTGCACCTCATGTAACAACCTCCAAAAATCCACCACCTCCAACCCCTTCAAAAATTGTAACAATGCTTTCCGCCCAGGGCCACTATGCTGCCCTCCTCCTGTCGAGTGATCTAGTCTTGCATCTGGGGCAATATTAAAATCACCCCCTACCACCACCTGCCCTCCTACAAATCCGAAAATGTCTTCTTTTAATGTTTGAAAGAATTCTCTCTGCCCCACATTCGGAGCATAAATGTTAATCAATGTCAGCTCCTTGCCCTGCAACCACCCTCTGAGGGCCAAACAACGCCCACTGGTATCTCGAAACACCTTTTTAATCACAAACCCACAAGTTTGTCTTATCAAAATGGCCACTCCTCCCATCCTTTTGGGTCCTATTCCCTGATGCACCACCACTTCCCGAAAAGGCCTACGACGCAGCACGTGAGTATCTCTCGGTCTTAAGTGTGTTTCTTGCAAAAACGTTACATCCCACTTCAGCCTGCCCAACTCCTTAAATACTCTACTGCACTTCCCCTGATTATTCAGCCCATTTATATTCCATGTACCCACCAATAAGGTCTCTCCCCTCCCCACCCTCCTCCCCTTGTCCCCTCCCCTTCCCCACAGGTGATCTCTGCCCTCTCCCCTGCTCCAAACCCACTCTCCTCTGCTCCAACATATCCCCACCACCTCCCCTCCCCTTTAGCTGATCTCTCTAACAGTAAATCAGACATCCCACGAGGAATCAACGCACTCTCCCGGGACTTTACCCTCTCAAAAGCTAATACATAACTCTCCCATCACCCTGCATTCACCCACATCCACTAAATTCATTCATCCCATACCCTTCTACCCAACCTCCCTCCATCCCTAAACTTGCATAATTTTAATTCCCTCACCCAAAATCCCTCCCAGTTCCATCTCACACCTCACCAGCTTCCAACATATTCCCAGAGTACCCTGCCCTCCCTCTCCTCTCCCCTACAGACCCCCTATACATAGCACCCCCTAAATAATTGCTTATCTTTATTTATTACATTTGTATCCCACATTTTCCCACCTATTTGTAGGCTCAATGTGGCTTACATAGTTCCGGAGAGCTGTTTGCAGACTCCGGAGTAAACAAATACAAGGTGATGTTCTGGTAGGATAAGATTCATGTGGTAGGACCACATGAAGGAATCGTTCGACGGGAAGAGTTGTGTGATGACCATTACGAACTTTAGTGTTGTGTCGCAGAGATCAGGCATTTACGTTGGATCGGTAGGGTAAGTGAATGATACATACCTGTAGCAGGTGTTCTCCGAGGACAGCAGGCTGATTGTTCTCACGACTGGGTGACGTCCGCGGCAGCCCCCACCAACCGGAAGAAGCTTCGCGGGCGGTCCGCACGCAGGGCACGCCCACCGCGCATGCGCAGCCATCTTCCCGCCCGTTCCCGCCAGTTGAATGACAAGCAAAAGATGAAAACGCAACTCCAAAGGGGAGGAGGGAGGGTAGGTGAGAACAATCAGCCTGCTGTCCTCGGAGAACACCTGCTACAGGTATGTATCATTCACTTTCTCCGAGGACAAGCAGGCTGCTTGTTCTCACGACTGAGGTATCCCTAGCTCTCAGGCTCACTCAAACAAGAACCCAGGTCAATGGAACCTCGCAACGGCGAGGGTATAACAGAAATTGACCTACGAAGAACAACTAACTGACAGTGCAGCCTGACCAGAATAATTTCGGGTCCTGGAGGGTGGAGTTGGATTTAAACCCCAAACAGATTCTGCAGCACCGACTGCCCGAACCGACTGTCGCGTCGGGTATCCTGCTGGAGGCAGTAATGTGATGTGAATGTGTGGACAGATGACCACATCGCAGCCTTGCAGATCTCTTCAATAGTGGCTGACTTCAAGTGGGCCACTGACGCTGCCATGGCTCTAACACTATGAGCCGTGACATGACCCTCAACAGCCAGCCCAGCCTGGGCGTAAGTGAAGGAAATGCAATCCGCTAGCCAATTGGAGATGGTGCGTTTCCCGACAGCGACCCCTAGCCTGTTAGGGTCGAAAGAAACAAACAATTGGGCGGACTGTCTGTGGGGCTGTGTCCGCTCCAAGTAGAAGGCCAATGCTCTCTTGCAGTCCAATGTGTGCAACTGACGTTCAGCAGGGCGGGTATGCGGCCTGGGGAAGAATGTTGGCAAGACAATTGACTTGTTAAGATGGAACTCCGACACCACCTTCGGCAGGAACTTTGGGTGGGTGCGGAGCACTACTCTGTTGTGATGAAATTTGGTATATGGAGCATGAGCTACTAGGGCTTGAAGCTCACTGACCCTACGAGCTGAAGTAACTGCCACCAAGAAAATGACCTTCCAGGTCAAGTACTTCAGATGGCAGGTATTCAGTGGCTCAAAAGGAGGTTTCATCAGCTGGGTGAGGACGACGTTGAGATCCCATGACACTGCGGGAGGCTTGATAGGGGGCTTTGACAAAAGCAAGCCTCTCATGAATCAAACGACTAAAGGCTCTCCAGAGATGGCTTTACCTTCCACACGATAATGGTAAGCACTAATCGCACTAAGGTGATTCCTTACTGAGTTGGTCTTGAGGCCAGACTCTGATAAGTGCAGAAGGTATTCAAGCAGGTTCTGTGCAGGGCAAGAACGAGGTTCTAGGGCCTTGCTCTCACACCAAACGACAAACCTCCTCCACTTGAAAAAGTAACTCTTTTTAGTGGAATCCTTCCTAGAGGCAAGCAAGACACGGGAGACACCCTCAGACAGACCCAACGCAGCGAAGTCTACGCCCTCAACATCCAGGCCGTGAGAGCCAGGGACTGAAGGTTGGGGTGCAGCAACGCTCCGTCGTTCTGCGAAATGAGAGTCGGAAAACACTCCAATCTCCACGGTTCTTCTGAGGACAACTCCAGAAGAAGAGGGAACCAGATCTGACGGGGCCAAAAGGCCGCTATCAGAATCATGGTGCCGTGGTCTTGCTTGAGCTTCAGTAAGGTCTTCCCCACCAAAGGTATGGGAGGATAAGCATACAGGAGGCCGGTCCCCCAATGGAGGAGAAAGGCATCCGACGTTAGCCTGCCGTGTGCCTGTAGTCTGGAACAGAACAGAGGCAGCTTGTGGTTGGTCTGAGAGGCGAAAAGGTCCACCGAGGGGGTGCCCCACTCTCGGAAGATCTTGCATACCACTCTGGAATGAAGCGACCACTCGTGCGGTTGCATGACTCTGCTCAGTCTGTCGGCCAGACTGTTGTTTACACCTGCCAGGTATGTGGCTTGGAGGAGCATGTCGAACTGGCAAGCCCAACGCCACATCCCGACGGCTTCCTGACACAAGGGGCGAGATCCGATGCCCCCCTGCTTGTTGGTGTAATACATTACAACCTGATTGTCTGTCCGAATTTGGATAATTTGGTAAAACAGCCGATCTCTGAAAGCCTTCAGTGCGTTCCAGATCGCTCGGAGCTCCAAAAGGTTGATCTGCAGATCCTTTTCCTGGAGGGACCACAGACCCTGGGTGTGAAGCCCATCGACATGAGCTCCCCACCCCAGGCGAGATGCATCCGTCGTCAGCACTTTCGTGGGCTGCGGAATTTGGAATGGACGTTCCAGGGTCAAATTGGTCCGGATGGTCCACCAGAGCAGTGAAGTGCGGCAACTGGTGGAGAGGCGGATGACATCTTCTAGATTCCCGTTGGCTTGAAACCACTGGGAAGCTAGGGTCCATTGAGCAGATCTCATGTGAAGACGGGCCATGGGAGTCACATGAACTGTGGAGGCCATATGACCCAGAAGTCTCAACATCTGCCGAGCTGTGACCTGCTGAGACGCTCTGGTCTGCGAAACGAGGGACAGGAGGTTGTGGGCCCTCGCTTCGGGAAGGAAGGCCTGAGCCGTCTGGGTATTCAGCAGAGCTCCTATGAATTCCAGAGACTGTGTTGGCTGGAGATGGGACTTTGGGTAATTTATCACAAACCCCAGCAGCTCCAGAAGTTGAATAGTGCACTGCATAGACCGGAGGGCTCCCGCCTCCGAGGTGTTCTTGACCAGCCAATCGTCGAGATATGGGAACACGTGCACTCCCAGCTTGCGCAGGTACGCCGCTACCACCACGAGGCACTTTGTAAACACTCGTGGGGCAGAGGCGAGCCCAAAGGGCAGCACACAATACTGAAAGTGCCGTGCGCCCAGGCGGAATCTGAGATACTGTCTGTGAGCTGGCAGTATCGGGATGTGAGTGTATGCGTCCTTTAAATCCAGGGAACATAGCCAATCGTTTTTCTGAATCATTGGCAGAAGGGTGCCCAAGGAAAGCATCCTGAACTTTTCTTTGACCAGGAATTTGTTCAGGCCTCTCAGGTCTAGGATGGGACGCATCCCCCCTGTTTTCTTTTCCACAAGGAAGTACCTGGAATAGAATCCCTGCCCTTCCTGCCCGAGTGGTACGGGCTCGACCGCATTGGCGCTGAGAAGGGCGGAGAGTTCCTCTGCAAGTACCTGCTTGTGATGGGAGCTGAAGGATTGAGCTCCCGGAGGACAATTTGGAGGCAGGGAGGCCAAATTCAGGGCGTATTCGCACCGCACTATTTGGAGAACCCACTGGTCGGAGGTTATGAGAGGCCACCTTTGGTGAAAAAATTTTAACCTCCCTCCGACCGGCAGATCGTCCGGTACGGACACTTTGAGGGCGGCTATGTTCCCGTGGATCCAGTCAAAAGCCCGTCCCCGGCTTTTGCTGTGGAGGCGCAGGGGGCTGCTTAGGCGCATGCTGTTGACGAGAACGAGCGCGCTGGGGCTGTCCCTGTGCCTGACGAGGCCTTCGGGCCGGCTGGGTGTACCTACGC
This sequence comes from Microcaecilia unicolor, assembly GCF_901765095.1. NCBI lineage: Eukaryota > Metazoa > Chordata > Amphibia > Gymnophiona > Siphonopidae > Microcaecilia > Microcaecilia unicolor. Next base: position 186,711,854 of record NC_044038.1, on the reverse strand, counting down.
TTTGCAAAAGAATAGGGCACAGCCTGCCGGGCCCGGGAAAAACGTCCACCTGCTGAGGTGGGTGCTGAAGGCGCCCGGTGGGAGAGCTTGTCGAGGGCGGTTTCCCGCTGATGCAGTTGGTCCACCAGCTGCTCGACCTTCTCACCAAAATATTATCCCCCCGGCAAGGGACGTCGGCCAGTCTCTGCTGGGTGCGGTTGTCCAGGTCAGAGGCACGCAGCCATGAGAGCCTGCGCATCACTATACCTTGGGCCGCAGCACGAGATGCCACGTCACAGGTGTCATAAATACCCCTGGACAGGAACTTTCTGCACGCCTTCAGCTGCCTGACCACCTCCTGATAAGGCCTGGACTGCTCCGGCGGGAGCTTATCGACCAGGTCCGCCAGTTGCTTCACATTGTTCCGCATGTGGATGCTCGTGTAGAGCTGGTACGACTGGATGCGGGTCACGAGCATGGAGGATTGGTAGGCCTTCCTCCCAAACGAGTCCAGAGTGCGAGACTCCCGCCCCGGGGGCGCCGAGGCGATATCCCTCGAACTCCGTGCCCTCTTGAGAGCAGAATCCACGACCGCCAAGTCATGGGGCAATTGGGGCCGCATTAACTCTGGGTCCGAGTGGATTCTGTACTGGGACTCTGCTTTCTTGGGAATGGTGGGATTAGATAATGGTCTCATCCAGTTCCGAAGCAGTGTCTCTTTGAGGACATTGTGCAACTGCACCGTGGAGGACTCTCTAGGTGGTGATGGATAGTCGAGGACCTCGAGCATCTCAGCCCTCGGCTCATCCACAGAGGCCACGGGGAAGGGAATGCAAATAGACATGTCCCTTACAAAGGAGGCAAAGGAGAGGCTCTCAGGAGGCGAGAGCTTTCTCTCTGGTGAAGGCGTGGGGTCCGAGGGGAGACCCGCAGACTCCTCTGAGGAGAAATATCTGGGGTCTTCCTCTTCCCCCCACGAGGCCTCTTCCTCGGTATCGGACATAAGCTCATGTAGCTGAGTCCTTAACCGGGCCCGGCTCGACGTCGAGGCACCGAGGCCTCGGTGTCGTCGAGCGGTGGACTCCCGCGCCGGTGGGGACGAAGCTCCCTCCATCGACGTCGACGGGGACTCCACCTGCGTGGCGGTCGAGACCGGCGCCGCAAGCAGCGGCGGTGTCGACGGCCTCGGCACCGGGCTAGAGCTCGCCAGCGCCACAGTCAACAGCGCTGAGGGCGCAAGCACCCCCGGCGCCGGCACAGCCTGGCGCATCAGCCCTTCCAGGATCCCCGGAAGGATGGCTCGGAGGCACTCGTCCAGGCCCGCTGCCGGGAAAGACGGGGGGGGGGGGGGGGCCGGTAGAGGTGTCGGTGCCGGAAGCTGCTCGGGTCCAGGAGACTGCACCGAAGTGCTGGGACCCTGACGCGTCGGTACCTCCACTACCGAAGGGGATCTCTCCTCTCGACGCGGACGCTTCGGCGTCGACTCCTCGCCGGTACCAAGAGCCGGATGCATCGAAGGCGACTGATGACGGTGCTTCTTAGATTTCTTGCGGTGCCCGTCATCGGTGCCAGGTGGAATGGAGGAGGAGGAGGTCGATCCCCCTCGGTCTCGAGGAACCGGGTCAGACAGGGTTCGGTCCCGAGGGCCATGGGCCGAGGGAGTGACCGGGGCCGATTGCCCACGCGGCCTCTCACCCCTACCCTCACCGGAGGACCGGCGGGCCGACGGGACCTGTGCTCCTGGGGTCGATGCCATGCCGTCGAGAACCGGCCGTCGATACCGATGCCGTCGAGGTAGACGTCGAGGGGCCGGCGCAAGTTCCGAAAAGACGGTCCCGTAGAACTTGCCTCGCAACCTGAGTCCGTTTCCGGAGACCAAGACACAAAGAACACGACTTGATATTGTGCTCCGGCCCGAGGCACTGGAGGCACCAAGCGTGGGTGTCGGTCTGCAAGATAGGCTGGCCGCACCGACCACACTTCTTAAATCCACTCGGGACCTTCGAGGACATCGACGGAAAAATCGCGTCGGCGAAATTAAAGCCGTCGATGGTGGCGGTAAATCACACCTCGAAAAATAAATCGACCGCGCGGCCACAAGGCCGCAACGCGACGCCCCCGCTAGAAACGAGGGAAAACAAGCGCGTTCACACTTTTTTTTTTTTTTTTTGAAGAAAAGAAAAAAGGATCCGGAACGCGCCCAGAAACAAACAAAAAACTAAGAAAATTCGCGAAAACGCGACGGTTTTTCGGGGCTGAAAAAGAGAGAGCGGCGACGCACGACTCTCTGCAGCGCGGAAAAAACAAGACTGGCGGGAACGGTTGCGCACGGGTGGGTAGACGGCCGCGCATGCGCGGTGGGCGTGCCCTGCGTGCGGACCGCCCGCGAAGCTTCTTCCGGTTGGTGGGGGCTGCCGCGGACGTCACCCAGTCGTGAGAACAAGCAGCCTGCTTGTCCTCGGAGAATGCCTTTTTAAACAGGTGGGTCTTAAGTGTCTTTCTGAAGTGTAAATGGTCGTATGTGGTTTTCAAATCTTTTGGTAGTGCGTTCCACAGTTGTAGGAAAAACTGGATGCATAAGTTGATTTGTATTTGAGTCCTTTGCAGCTTGGGTAGTGTAGATTTAGGTACATTCGTGTTGATTCGGATGTATTTCTAGTTGGTGGGTCAATCAAGTCTGTCATGTAACCCGGTGCTTCACCATAGATAATTTTGTGAACAGGGGGGCAATTTTGTATAGGAAAGTATTAATCTTGGCATCCTAGAATATTTTGATGGAATCTTGGTTGGGTTCAATGGAGTGACAGCGTCCTTAAGCTTGGACAAGGAGGAGGATATCTTTGGTGACTATCAGTTTGGTGGGTTTGTGTTTGGTTGGGCAAGTTAGGCAGGTTTTAATGGTGAATTTCAGTTGGTAGTGACCCGACTAAGGAATTGCTTGCCATTTGTATGAACCAATCAGGCTTGCAGGGTAGGAGGTTATAATGTCTAAGGTATGTCCACACTTGTGGGTTGCACCACTGGAGAATAGTTTGAGGTCGCTCATTTCCAGGAATGATTTAAAGCTGCTAACAGCTAGCAGTGGAATCTGCATCACTCTCTAGATGTAGGTTTAGACCACCCAGGATGATTATTTTAGAGAATTCAGACAGAATGGATGAAATGGTCTCCATTAGTAAGTCTTCAGTTTTTGCCAGAGGCCTGGTGGTCAGTACAAGATGAGGAGACTGATCTGACCTGTAATGTACGAGTCATCATTGAATTTGAATAACATCTATTCCAGTTTGGGGGATAGGTAAGAAGCGATTTGCTCAGCATGAAAAACACTCTTACAAATGAGCACCAGCCCCTCTCCCTTTTGCCCTGTCTTAGCGAGTGTAAGATATTGTAGCCATGAGGTTTAATGTGGGGTAGGAGAGGGCTTTCAGCTTCTGCGATAAAAAGGAAGCCCAAATCTGAAGACGCTAAGATGTTTCTGATTAAAAGTCTTGTTTCCCGCAGATCAGGCATTTACATATATGGCAGGTACTGGAGTTAGGTCTTTCTTGTGTTGGGGAGTTGAATCGTGAATGGGCTTCGTTCAGTGATCTTGGACAGTGGATCTAATCGTGTTTTGGTGATCCGTGTCTGTGCCCTCTGACCAGTAACTAGTTCTGATGGATGGATGATTTCTGAGCTTGGGTTTCCTAATTGAGTTATAAACCACTGGAATGTAATAGAGCTCAAGATTATCTGGTATGTTGCCTTTTAACATGACCTAGAAGGGTTAGACATGTTAGTAGGAGCCCCCAAACAGCAGTTGGTCTGTTGAGGACTGAGTACAAAACTTGGATGGGGTGCTGTGTCATGCGACGAGTGCTTTAAGATGTGACTCACCTTCGAGAGGATCAAGTGGGATACCAGGCCATATCTTTGGTCGAGGAGACGGTGAGGGAGTAGATGAATTTAGGCCCAGGATGCAGACATATGGGATCCAGGACCTGTGGTAAAGGCTAACAATCACCTCAGGGTCATACAGTTGAGTAGGCTATTTTCCCTGTCCTACTCATTTGGGTTACGATCAGTATGGAGTGATGTATCCATAGGGAGTGGTGTCCAGGTGACCAGAGTAGTGAACAGCCAGCTATTACTCTGAAAACCTTCACTCCATCAGGTGCTGCACAAAGGTGTGCACCTTTGGGAGCACGCCAAATGGCAGCTCGTCATTGAGCATCACAGTGAAGAAATTGCAGAATCTGATATCATCCTGAGGGAGTGGAGCTTCTTCCTGCTGTGTTTCTCTCAGATGCTGGGAGCTGCTTGGTGATGGTGGGCAAGCGGGATGACCTTCCTTGTGGAGGAGCAAGTGTTCCTGGATTGCATGCAGCAGCGGGGGAGTCCCTCGACATCTGATGCTGTCCTGAGGGGATGGAAATTCTTCACATGGCATTTCCCTCGGTTGCAGGGAGCTGCTTGGTGACTGGGGTAGGGAAGAGCCCCAGGGAAGCCAGAATCCTCTAGAATGAGCCTAAAATGGCCAACATCCCCACGCTGTCTGAGGACCTTAAAGTCTGCAGTGATTCAACAACCCTGCTCCCCAGGCCTGACTTCAGCTACAGAAATTTAACCCCCCCCCCCCCCCTTCACACACACAACCTCAGGACTAAAAATCTTCTTCCCATGGTCTGAACTCCCCAGGCATGTGCAGCCCTACTCAGTACTGTATTGGCAACTGCCATCATGGGACCCATAATTAAACCCACTCTAAAGGTGCCACTGCCATATTCAGCACATGCCAATCTTCTTCCAAAATGGTTCCTGCCCCTGACACAGCTTCCAGTGTAATTGGCTTCCCAAACAGCAGTCCTTCTGGCCAGGGTGCAGAAGTTCCCTCTTTCACTCACCATACTGCCGCTTTCAGTGGCACTTCAGGTATCTCCCTGGGGCTCAGATACCCAATTCTCCAACTGAATCCTGATGTAAGCCCCAGATCTAGTCCAGTGCTGCAGGAGATGCCCACCTGCTGGAGAGCAACAGAAACTGAAGAGGAGTTGGCTGCATAGTGCCCTACATAGGTCAAGCCTCAAAAGTGTTTGATTTTCTCCATCTGTTTGTAGTGGGGAATAACCCGCTCATCTGGACTGCTCTGGTGGACGAAAAGCAAGGATAAGTTACCAATTTTGTATGACCGGGTACTCAAATTCCTTTTCACCTGAGTATAAGTGAAGTACATTATGGAAAAAGTCCTTAGAAATTACAGCAACTTAGCCAATATGTTAATGACTAGATTTTAAGGGTTATTGCTCCTATTTTTTTTTCAGAATACTGTAGAAAAAGGTGTACAGGGGGGCAAGACATCCATATTCCTCAGGAGAGGAGATCATACCATGGATAAATGACAACCACCCCTAACTGCCCAGTTACAGCTCCACTTACCCTTCTCCTTTCTCACCCAAAGTGTCTTTCTTTTTTGGCATGTTTTGCCTGTAGGACAAAGCTTTGTCCAACGTCAGTTAAATTTGTCTTATGTGGTCCCCTTGGTACAATGGGGCCATAGCAGTTTTCTCATAGAGGAAAAGCAAAGATATCTACCTGTAGCTGGTGTTCTCCAAGGACAACAGGCCACTTATTCTCACGGATCCCCGGTGTGGGTGCTGAATCACTAGCACTAAAGGAAGTTCTAGTAACAGCCCACCAGGCATGCACTAGTGCCTTCCCGCCAGACGCTTGAGCACAGATCCCTCAGTTAAGTGAAAAGCATAAAGAGTACACCTAGGGGAGGTGGGAGGGTATGTCAGAATAAGCAGCCTGCTGTCCTCAGAGAACACCAGCTACAGGTAAGTACCTTTGCTTTCTCCGAGGACAAGCAGGCCGCGTTATTCTCTCATGTGGGAATCCCTAGTTACCAGGCTCACCGAAAACAAGAAAACTAGGATAATCAAGTCTCGAAACATCAAGACTAAAACTCCAATCAACCTGAAACTATATACATACTAGCTGTGTAGGTGCAACCTGGAACAGAATAAAATGTGTATTTATTATTAGGATTTATTTACCGCCTTTTTGAAGGGATTCACTCAAGACGGTGTACAGTAAGAATAGATCAAACATGAGCAACAGGCAATTACAATAGGGCCCAGAAGGGTGTAGTTGGATTCTAGACGCCAGACATATTCTGCAAAACTGCCTGTCCGAACCGACTGTTGTGTCAGGTGTCCTGATCCAAACAGTAGTGGGATGTGAATGTGTGGACTGAAGATGATATGAACACAGCACAACAATGTCTTCACAAACTCAAAGCAGACAGGAACACAGCGAAGATGACACAAAACAGTTCTTAGACAATGTATTAAAGTCCACTTTATTAAATGAGTCCAGACCAATGTAGTAATTCAAAGTGACTCGACACGGCTGTGTTTCGGACAATCAGCCTGCCTCAGGAGTCTTAAAGTTCTAGATTAAAACACATATAAAAAATATTGCATATACAGTTGAATAAAAGACACAACCAAATAAATATTAAACTGATAAAACTGAAATACAAATCATAAAAAATGCTAACGAAACGCTACATAATATAAATCAAATTCAAACAACATATCAAAACAATTTGAAATCTATGACCATGTTGAGAGGTCACTTGTGTCACTGCCAAGAGTTGTTCTTGCCAGGAAGGTATATGGCACAGAGGCTTATCCCATGAAGGAGAGCCCATTGCTACATATCTACCGCTTCCTGACACAAAGGGTAGGATCCCGTACCCCCAAGCTTGTTGACATAAAACATCGCAACTTGGCTGTCTGTCTGAATTTGGAAAATGTGGTTTTGGAGTTGATCTCTGAAAACCTTTAGAGAAGTGGTTCCCAAACCTGGTCATGGAGGCACCCCAGCCAGTCAGGTTTTTGGGATATCCACCATGAATAATCATGAGAGAGATTTGCATGCACTGCCTCCACTGCATGCAAATCTCTCTCAATATTCAAGGTGGATATCCCAAAAACCTCACTGGCTGGGGTGCCTCCAGGACCAGATTTGGGAACCACTGCTTTAGAGTGTTCCAAAAGACCCGTACCTCGAGGAGACTGATTTGAAGATGTGACTCCTGAGCAGACCATTGACCTTGAAAGTGAAACCCATCCACATGAGCTCCCCAACTTAGGTTGGATGCATCCATTGTCAACACCTTCTAATATGGAGGAATTTGGAATGAAGTCCCAGAGTCAAATTGGACCGGATCGTCCACCAGAGAAGAGTTGAGTGATTTCCAGCAGGACGCAAATGACATCCATTAGGTTCCCCATGGCTTGAGACCACTGGGAAGGTCCACCTGCTCTCAAATGGAGTAGGGCCATGGAAGTGACATGCACTGTGGAAGCCATTTGCCAAGCTGAAACCTGGTGGCTGCTGTGGACCTGGGAGGCAAGCGCCTTCAAGATATCTGCTCTCACTAGAGGAAGGAAGGCCCAAGCTTGCGTTATATGTTTAGCAGGGCTCCTATGTACTCCAACTGTCACACTGGATGGAGATGGGACTTGGGATAATTTATGACAAATTCCAGTAGCTCTACCACCCGAACAGTCAACTGCACTGACTCGATTACCCCTTCCTGCAGCTTGTTCTTGAACAGCCAATCATCCAGGTAAGGGAACACATACACTTCCAGTCTGCGTAGATGTGAAAACTCTGAGGCCAGACGCTAGACCAAATAGCAGAACACGATACTAGAAGTGACGTTTCCCCACTCAAAATCTGAGATACCTCCTGTCACTGGGAAGTATCGAAATGTGGATATAACCATACTTTCACTCTAGAGAGCATAGCCAATCATTTTCCAGAAAGAAAGAGGAAGTAGGGTGCCTAGGGAAATCATCCTGAACGTTTCTTTCACCAGAAATCTGTTCAGGGCCTTTGGGTCTAGATGGGCTGGGATCCCCTTGTTTTCTTGATCACAAGAAAGAACCTGGAATAGAATCCCTACCCTTCTTCCCCTGGTGGTATGGGTTTGACCGTTCTAGCCTGCAGAAGGGCAGAGATTTCCTGTACTTGTGCTGACAACTGATATAAGATGCTCTAGGTGGGCAATTTGGAGGTCACAGATGCCAATTTAGAGCGTACCCGTGATGAAGTATTTTAAGCAGCCACTGGTCGGAGGTTATACAGGGCCATCTGTGGCAGTAAAAGCTAGGCCTCCCTCAGACTGGTAGGTCATCCGGAACAGATGCTCTTTGTGTGGTTATGCTCTGCTGGAGTCAGTCAAAACCCTGTGCCCTGCTTTGATTGGGGATCCAGCTGGGATTTCTGGGGATGAGGCTGGCAAGGCCTGGGATGGGGGCCCTGAGTAGACCAAGCAGAAGGTTGGTACTTACTCCTTTGAGAGTAGTAGGACCTGTGCCTCTGCCCAGTCAAAAATCTTGTTGAAGAAGATGCAGATGGAGGTTACCAAGTGAGAAAGTGGACAGTATCGGTGAGCTTTATAAGAGGTCAGTGACCTCTTCCACTTTTCTGAATAAGTGTAGTATTAAGAAAAGACTCCAAGTAAAGGCTACTGTAGAGCTGGGTAGGACTGGATGCAGGCAATGAGCATCGAAGCCTGAGAGGTTTTTCCTCCCAAACGAGTCTAAGGTTCTGGCCTCTCAACCCAGGGCACCGAGGCTTGAGACAGAGTCTTAGCTAACTTGAGAGCGGATTCGACTACCAGAGTGGTGAGGCAACTGGGTTCTCTCAAATCTGGGAGCCTTCTGAATATAATACTGCATATCCACCTTCTAGGGTGCTACCTGCACTGAGAGGAGAGATTCCCAGTTCCCCATCAGAGCATCCTTAAGGATAGGGTGCAATGGCACAGTGACCCCTTCCTTAGGAAGAGACTTATAGCCCAAGAAAGACAACATCTCTGCCCTGGGCTCCTTCTCCGTCTCCAACTTAAATGGGATGGCTGCAGCCACCTGACAAAACCAGTAAAAGAGTGCCTCTGAGATTTTTGTCTCTCTTTTGAGGAGGTGATGGATCAGGTGGGATACCATATAACTCCTCCTCCAAGAAGTAATGTGGATCCTCATCTGAAATTCATGAGTGGTTCCAGTCAGACTTTTCTTCTTGAGACTCTGTCTGCATCTGTCTCAATCTAGTGGAATGACTTCCACGCTCTAAGGCACGTCAAGGTGCAGCCCTTCTCTCAGACTCCGGGGAAGCTTCCTTGCTGATGTCAGAGGGGGTACTGCCTGCTCAGTCACGGCTCCAATACACTACGAGGTGCCGGTGTTGATGTTCTGGGCCCCGGTGTCAGTGGAGCCTCAGTGAGGGCCTGGGGCTGTTCCGCTGAGAGCACAAACACCCTCGATGTCAAAGCAGAAGCTCCCTGCAGCAACTGTGCCAGCTCCTCTCGAAGCATGTTCTGAAACCGCTCATTGAGGGTGGGCATCAGCAAAAGCATGGAAATTTGGGTCGAGGCAGCCTGTGAAGTTATTGGTGCAAAACCAGTGACGGGGACCTAGTCGCTCGATGACTGGCGCACCGGCACCTCTTCCAAAGGGTGGAGCACTCCTCTCTATGCAAGGGCTTCTCGGGTATCAGAGAGTCCAATGCTCTGCTGCTCCCAGAATCATGCATCGAGGAGGATTAATGCTTATGCTTCCTAAGCTTCCCCCAATGCATAGAGCCTCATTCCCCTGGTGCCAATGAGGATGCCGCTGAATCTGAGCATCTCCCCAGTGTCATGTCTGGTGTTGACCAGTCCTGGGGACTACTAACAGCGCCCAGTGTCGACGCAGGTGGAGACTTACTCAATACCGGTGCACTCCCAGTGGTTACTACTACTACTAGTACTATTTAGCATTTCTATGGCGCTACAAAGCGTACGCAGCGCTGCACAAACATAGAAGAAAGACAGTCCCTGCTCAAAGAGCTTACAAACGACAGGTCTTGGCAATCTGCTGGATATGAGCAGAGAAGGAGAGAGAAGAGTCAAAGATGACCCCATGGTTTCGAGCTGAGGAGACAGGGAGAATGAGAGAGCCATCAACAGAAATAGAAAACGGGGGGAGCGGGGAGGTGGGTTTGGGGGGGGGAAATGAGAAGCTCGGTTTTGGTCATATTTAATTTCAGGTGGCGTTGAGCCATCCAGACAGCAATGTCAGACAAGCACGCTGAAACTTTGGTTTGGATGCAAGGTGAGATATCAGGGATAGAAAGGTAGATTTGGGAGTCATCAGCATAGAGATGGTAGGAAAAGCCATGGGATGAGATTAATGAACCAAGGGAAGAGTGTAGATAGAAAAAAGGAGGGGACCAAGAACAGAACCCTGAGGTCCGCCGACAGGCAGCGGGATAGAAGTAGAAGAGGATCCACCAGAGTGAACACTAAAGGTGCGGAGGGAGAGGTAGGAAGAGAACCAGGAAAGGACAGAGCCCTGGAATCCAAGTGAGGACAGGGTATCGAGAAGTATGCTGTGATCGACTGTGTCAAAAGCAGCGGAAAGATCAAGAAGAATGAGGATGGAATATTGACCTTTGGCATTTAGCAGTAATAGGTCATTGGAGACTTTAGTAAGCGCAGTTTCGGTTGAGTGGAGAGGGGCGAAAACCAGATTGTAGTGGGTCAAGAATAGCATGTGAGGAGAGAAAATCAAGGCAGCGGCGCGGTGAACAGCACGCTCAAGTAATTTGGAGAGAAAAGGAAGGAGGGAGATGGGTCGGTAATTAGAGGGACAAGTAGGGTCGAGTGAAGGCTTCTTAAGGAGCGGTGTGACCACAGCATTTTTAAAGGCAGCAGGGACAGTCGCAGTGGAAAGTGAGAGGTTGAGAATGTGACAGATAAAAGGAATAAGAGCAGGAGAGATGGCATTAAGAAGGTGGGTGGGAATGGGATCAGAGGAACAGGTGGTACATTTTGAGGAAGAAAGGAGAAGTGTAGTTTCCTCAATAGTAACTTCAGGAAAGGAGGAAAGGGAATGAGGGGAAGGAGAGAGAGGGGAACGGACTAGTGGAGGGAGAGGTGGTGAGGTAGAGCAAACAAGGTTTATCTTTTTGAACCTTGGGAAAGAATTCAGCAAGGGTCTGAGGAGATAATGAAGGGGGAGTTGGGGGAGGGGGCACCTTGAGGAGAGAGTTCAATGTGGTGAAGAAAAGTCTAGGATTAGAGCCAAGAGAGTTGGTCAGTTGGATATAATAATCCTGTTTGGCACGTAAAGAGCAGATTGGAAGGAGGTCAGCATGAACTTAAAATGTAAGAAATCAGCAAGGGCCCGAGATTTCCGCCAGAGGCGTTCGGCGGAGCGGGTACAGGAACGTAGGTAGTGGATATTAGAAGTCAGCCAAGGTTGGGGTTTTGTACGCCTTACAGGGCGGGTCATCAACGGTGCAAGGGTGTCTAAGGCAGAGGATAGAGTATTGTTGTAAGAAGAAAACAGCCTCGTTGACAGACGTGGATGGTGCCACAGTAGAGAGGAGGTTTGAAAACATGGGAGGATAGAGATGAAGGGTCAATATCGTGAAGATTCCTAGATAAATTAGATAAGATAGGACGGAGGAGATTTAAGTGTGAAAGTTATAAGATGGTGATCAGAGGAGGGAAGATCAGAGGCAAGGAAACTAGAGGGTGAACAGTTGGAGGAGAAGATGAGATCAAGACAGTGACCATTTTGATGAGTGGGGGAGGTGGAGCATAGTTGGAGATTAAAGGAGGACGTTAAAGCGAGTAACTTGGAAATATAAGAGTAGGAAGGATCATTAGCAGGAATATTAAAGTCACCAAGGATGAGAGAGGGGGAGGAAAGATCATGGAAGAAGGCAAGCCAGGTGTCAAAGTCACTGAGAAAGGATGAAAGGGACTTATCAGGGGGACGATAAATGACCGCTATTCGAAGAGGCAGAGGAGAGAAAAGGTGGATAGAGTGGACTTCAAAGGAGGAAAAACAGTGAGATTGTGGTGGAAGAAGGGGTTGAAATCTGGAGGAGGGAGAGAGAAGTAGTCCAACACCGCCCCCACGGCCAGCAGGGCGAGGAGTATGTGAAAATAGATAACCGCCATGACACAGGGCTGCGACTGAAGCAGAGTCATCAGGGCAGAGCCAGGTTTCTGTTATGGCGAGCAGATGGAGGTGACGCGAGATAAAGAGGTCCTGGATATAGGCGAGTTTGTTACAGATAGAGCGGGCATTCCATAGGGCGCAAGAGAAGGGCAGAGAAGAGGAGGGGAGTAGAGAAATAGAGATGAGGTAAGAGAGGTCGCGGTGAGATCTGTAGAGTTGGGGATAATAGTTAGTGAGGGGGCCAGGATTGGGATTGATGTCACCGGCTGAGAGTAAGAGAAGGAGTAAAAGAGAGCGGAGGAGAGTAGGAGAGGTGTGGCCACGAAGGCATCGAAAGCGAGAGGTATTTAGAGGTGGAATGGGGAAGGCAAACATGGAGGGAAGAAAGAGGCGGAGATTAAAAGCCAAGAGGAGGAAGAGGGTAGGAGAGAAGGTGAGGTGATGAGTCGATGGATGGGCAGTGGGTTCCTGTAGCGGAGAGAGGTAGGGGGTGAGGGAAAAGATTAGGAAGGGACAGGGCTAGGAAGAGAATGTGAATAGGGGCCATAAATGACTGAGGTACTTAGCAACTGGGAAGAAGATTAGATGTAAAGAGAAAATGCCCGTGTCGGAGCAGCCATGGAGGTCGATGCCGCCGGTAAAAAAACAGGAAAAACAAATATGAGGAAGGTAAAACAGGAGAAATAAACAAAAAAGATGATTACCCAAAAGGAAGGCACTCGCAAAACCAAAAAAAAAAAAAAAAAGTAATGAACAGCACAGTTTGACAAGACTACGCGAACGTGTCCTCTCAGCTCTCAGAAAAAAAAAGACTGTAGGATCCGCACTCAGGTGGGAAGGTACCAGTGCTTGTGCAGTGGGACGATGCTAGAACTTTCTTTAGTGCTACCGATTCAGCATCCACACTGGGGTTCCATCGAATGACGTCACCTACATGTGAGAATAACACAGCTGCTTATCCTCAGAGAATCATCCTTACCTTACTTCAGCTTTAATAAAGCAGAATGAGTTAAGGATAATGTCATGTTTTCTTTAATTCATTCTGAGCTGATCTGAAGAGAGAATAGCTTTCAAAATCTAGTTTCAAGTATGTATTACATTAATCCAACAAAAAGGTATCCCCTAAGATCGCAAGTCAACCATTATTTCTATGTATCCAAAGAAAAGAGTACTCCACACTGTATCAACAAATTTAGTGAACTGATGTCTAACTTCACACAACTGTACAAAACTGACTCTTTCTAAATGTTTAATAGTTTGGCCAATGTCTTCTCACCTCTCCCTGGAACCAGCCAGGCGTCTGCTTCTCATAGGCAGGAGCTGCAGAAAGTCGAGCATCAGAGATTCTCATGGTGGTTTGTGTGGATCCAGCTGTGGTAGTAACTCCAGACGATCCCTCTGAACTTGTGCAGCTGTGTCCAATGGCATTGCTTCTTGGTTAGCAATGCCAACTTCCTCTAAAAACTGACTGACTGGAGAAGTAAAGGAGGAAAAAGGAGCAGCAGTTGTGTTGTTAATTGGCTGGTCCTGAACCACTAACGTACGGCCATTCTCTTTGGTATAGGTGGCAAAGCAAATATTACGATTAATTTGGGGGATAAACTGTGACAGCTTCTAGCCCTAGAATCCATTGCTGTATCCCCTCTGTATTTTCTTTCCAAAGCTCTTGACTGTCCTCCCCTATATCAACTTCCATTGCTGTCAACATTTCCCTTGTCCATCTCAGTTTCTTCAAAGCTGCATCACTTTCTCTATCACGTGTTTTTCTTCTCCGTACATCCTTTCCCTCTACATTCTCCCTCCTTTTTTTACTTTTTGAGTTTTTTGATGTCCTCTGCGTAGCTTCCTGAAATAAATCAGAAGAATGTTGAGTATTTGGAGCAAGTATTACATTTCAGTAGCAATACTAGGGCTGTCGTGTGGGAGAACCGAGTTCACTTCTTGTATCTGGCTTTTGATAATTGCGTCAGGGCTGGAGTTGTTTTAAGATAGTACTCACAACCCCGGGAGGTGGAGGAGTCTAAGCCAACACATGAAGATAATACTTAGAAATCAACCTCGGACAGTATGCATATTAGATTACAATGAGAGTGGTGTTCTATGGTTCCTCATCATCATTGCAATGGTTAGGCTATATTAGAAGTAGGAAGACTTAACACTCCAGAGTGGAGAAATGGCCAGATATTTAGAGTAACAGGCTGAAAATCAGGAAAACTACAGATCAAATCACACTTCTCCCAATGACTCTCCTCATGAACCTGGACAGATCACTTAACCCCTTCATCTCCTTAGAATTTAAGTTGTATGGGGAATGAATCTAGCCAACATAGTAACAGACGGCAGATAAAAACCAACATGGTCCATCATTCTAGTATGCCCAGCAAAGTGGCTAGAGCAGTGTTTTTCAACCTGTGTGCTGCAACTGTTACCTAGCTGTGCCGCAGTACTTTGGTGGTCACTTCTGTCCATAGGCACCCACTGCAACTGCAACCTTTCTTCGTTCGCCTGCCTACCTGCCAATCTGGTATTGCCCCCTCTCTCTTCCTTACACACCCACCATGCAGCATCTTTCCTCCCTCTGGGTGCCTCCTCCACTGAGCTGTTGTACTAAAGTTACAGTAAAGATGTGTGGGAACACAGCTCTGAGTGCTATTTCCCCTGCAGCCCCACCCCCTCTAAGAGAAAGAAAGTTGACATCCAAGTGGCCAGGGCTGCTAGCAGAAGTAATAGTATGCAGACCTGCAGTCCGCACGTCTTTTCTACAACTTAGTATGACAGCCAGATGGCATAGGCACCAGGAGGGAGGAAAAGATGCTGCATCGAGATGGGTTGGGTGGGTAGGGAGAGGGGAAGGGAGAGATGGAAGGGGGTAAGAAAGATAAATGGGAAAGTACAGGATGGATTTAGAGAGAGAAACACAGAAGTAATACTGGATGAGGAAGGGAGAGAGGGGGAATGCTGGATTAGAGAGAAAAAGAGAGATGGGCATACTGGATTGGAGGGAGAGAGAGAGACGAAGGTGCGCTGGGAAGAGAGAAATGGGACAATAATGGATGGGAAAGAGAAACAGGGGCAATACTGGATGAGGGAGGGAATGTAGGACTGGAGAGAGAAAGAGAGAAGGGCAGGCAATACTGGATTGGAATGAGAAAGAGACACAGGGGCAATACTAGGTGAGAGACAAGAGAGCAAGAGAGAGAGTTAATGCTGGATTGAGAGGGGGAAAGAAAGAAAAATGTTGAAGTGGTGGGAAGAGAGAGACGGGTGCAATACGGCATTGGAAAGGAAGGGGAGAGAAAAATGGGGCAATGCTTGATAGTGGGGCTAGAAAGATGAGGCATAATGGATGGGAGAGAGAGAAGGGCAATAATGCATAAAAGGGGGAGAGAGTTTGCAGTAATGATGGTGTGGAGGGAGAGATAGAAACATGTTGGAATGGTGGGAAGAGAGACAGACAGGACAATGCTAGATGGTAGGAGAGAGAGAAAAATTGGGGCATATGGATGGAAGGGAAGGGAGAGAGAAGGGCAATAATGCATAGGAGGGGGGGAAAGAGGTTAGCAGTAATAATGGTGTGGAGGGGGGCCGGGGGGGTGGGAGAGAGAAAATTCTGGATGGTAGGGAGGGTAGAGACAGTGAGGAGGGAGAAGAAAGGTGAACTGAAGGAAGGGGAATGGGAGGCTGGGGTGAAGGAAAAAGATGGAAAACTGTAGGTGGATACAGTAAAAAGAGGAAGACTGGATAAAAAGAATTAATGAAATCAGAGTACACAGAGAGGCGGGAAAAAAATGGAAGAAAGCTGAAAGGAACAAATCAATGTTGGAGCTGGATGTAGTGGAGGAGGTGAAGACGACAGGAGAAGAGTGAAAAATAACACTGGGACCAACACAATTAGAAAAATTACATGCCCAGACAACAAAGGTAGAAAAAACAATTTTACTTTTAATTTAGGATGAAGTAATTTGGTTGATGTGTTAGCCCACTTTAAAGGTTACTAAATAAAAAAGAAAATAATGGAAAATAAGATGACAAAATATATATATTTAGGCCCAAACTTTCCTTCCTTAGGTCAGGGCAGTACACCATAACAGCAGGAGGTGGTTTTAGCCTCTGGAAGCTAGTCAAAAAATGTATTAATTTAATCCAATAAAAGGTATTACCTTATTTTCTTCTTTTTTTTTTTAATTTTTAAAGTAGTGATTGAAATATGTCCGTTTTTGAACTGCACATCTACCAGCTTTATATTTTGCACTGTACAGGGGGGTCATGCATCACTGGTTTTATTCTTTGGTTTGCACTGCATGCAGAGTCTAGCTTCTTGGGGATTTAGCTGAATTTTTGTTTTTAGTTACTTATTCTACACTTGGTGAGGGTCTACCTGTGTTCTCCATGTGTGAAAGAGACCAGGTATTCTGTTACCATCGAATGGGCTTGGAAGAAAGACTTGTTCTAGGAAAGAGAGGGACAGGACGGCTCCCCTAGCCAGGGGCCGGTCTTAGGCAGAGGTGGTCGCACAGGGCCTCCACAGCGGCATTGGCATCGCTGAAGTCTTGCGAGGCCGCCACTGGAAGTCTCGGTGAGATGCTGTATTTACATACGTAGAGATAGTCATGTAAATTCACTGTGGATATCCTGAACACCTAACTGGCTTAGGTGTGTCCTGAGAACTGCTTATTAATGAAATATATAGTTATACATCCTTAAAAAACTGATGGTGTGCCTTGAAATTTCTGCACTTTGTCAGTGTGCCACAAGATGAAAAAAGTTGAAAATCACTGAGCTAGAGCCGTACCTGCCCACTCTGTGCAGAGCATGCAAGTTACCTCTATGCCTTTGTTTATGATTGTACTTGATGCTCCATACCTGTTACATCCCTCTGTCATTTGGTTTTGCTTCAATCTCATCCTCTTCCTAGATAGGGTTCCTCTGTATTTATCCCATGCCTCTGTCCCACCTACCACTACCAGCGTACCAGGCATCCACCACTCTCTGGTGAAAAAGTATTTCCCGATATTACTTTCAGCTTATCTTCTTGCAGTTTCATTTCATGCCCTCTAGTCCTATAGCTATCCCATCCTGGAAAAAAGATTTGTTTGCTCATTAATGCCTTTCAAGTATTTAAATGTCTGAATCTACTAGTTGAATTTTCAGGATTTCCACAATGAATATACATGAAATCTATTTCTAAGCACTGCCTCCATTGTATGCAAATAGATCTCATGCATATTCACTATAGAAATTCTGAAAAGCCGACTAGGCAAGGACTAAGGTTGGATATCCCTGATCTATACTTTCTGCCTGACATTCAAAGTGATTTAACTGGGCAGGAGAGGCGCCTACCTTGTTAAATCTCTTGTGACCACTAAGTGACAGTGGCACTAAGTATCACCACAGACCACCCCTACACTGTCTGGTTAGTGCCAGGGCAATCCATGGGCAGAGCCTGGGACTTAATAGCCATTATGAGGCCATTAACTATTTAAATATGGGGCTAAAGTTAGGACAGCATACTATAAAACTTGTCAGTGTCCAGTTAATCTCTGGGTAACGCCAGAGAAGATCTGGCTGCTCCCTCACTCTAATCCTCCCTCCACCTAACCCCACCCCCGAAGGAAAATCAAGGCAGGCCCAAGCCTCCAACGCCTATACTGAATCTCCCTAGTAGTCCAAGGAGCACAGGGGCAAGAGTGATGCCCAATCACTCCAGCACAGCCCAGCTGCCTCTTTAAAATGGTTGAGAGAAAATCCGCCAACAAGCGGAGAACTCAAACGCCCCACGGTAAAAACAATAGTTTACAAAAAGTGGGAGAGCGACCAAGGATACCAGAAACTGGAGGATGTTTGTTAATAAACAATTTTATTGAAAATTTGAAGAGACTCGACACAACGTCGTGTTTCGGCCGTCAGGCCTGCATCAGGAGTTTGATCCCACTTGATTCTACTTTCATATTGATCTAAAGAGTTATTGGTCGTAGCTGGGATGATAAAGTGTGGAGGTCTTAGAAGATTGGGATTTCCTGTTATCCATTCCAGTATTGCATAGCCTCTGAGAAGAAGCTGATAGGCTTAAATAATTCCTTTATGTATGCAAGTTAATCCACAGAGAGAACAAAAGAACAGCCAACCGATCAGCAAACACCATGTGACCTCCACACTTTATCATCCCAGCTACAACCAATAACTCTTTAGATCAATATGAAAGTAGAATCAAGTGGGATCAAACTCCTGATGCAGGCCTGACGGCCGAAACACGACGTTGTGTCGAGTCTTCAAATTTTCAATAAAATTGCTTATTAACAAACATCCTCCAGTTTCTGGTATCCTTGGTCACTCTCCCACTTTTTGTAAACTCTTTAAAATGGTTGCCATGACATCTGGCAGCCGCCTTGTTTTACTACCAAAGTAGTACGTGGCTGCCACTAGAGGTTGTGGCAACCATTTTGAAGAGGCAACCATACCGGGCAGGAGCAAATGGGCATTATTCCTGCCCATATGCTCCCCTAGACTACCAAAGCACTTCAAGGTAGGCTGAGGGGTGGCTGACGGGATTAACGGGGGAGGGCACAGGCCTGTCAATTTTTCTTCAGAGGGTGGGGGAGGTGCAGTTATGCAATTCCGAGGGATTGGGACTTCGTCAGAAAACCTTATGCAGATCCCAACTGAATACTGGCCAGGCTTGCATTAGCTCCGGTGGCTTCCATAACAAGAATTAGCCTCAGATATTCTGTGCCTGTGCCCAGGCAAGGCCTGGCACTAAATATCCAGGGCTAATTCTGCCCGCAGTCAGCATTTATAAAACTGCTGAGCGCCATGGGCTGGAATCGACCAGCTTGGTTTGTAACTGCCAATAACTAAATCTAGAATACAAATCCAGATAGTTAAGAGCAACTTGGGAGGGCTTGAGAAGGGCCGGTTTGAACTTAAGTTTTAATGAAGACACATTTGGGAAACAGAATTATAAAAATGCAGGACATGACGGGGACAAAATGGAAAAGGGATCTCAGATTAATCATATCCAATTAACTTAAGGTTAAAATACTAGGTCTGGGTCACTGGTGAGCAGTGATGTCAGCAGTACTGCTCCTCCCCTCCCCAATAGCCCTTTGTTTTTGAATCCCTACTTGTTTGTGCCCTAAATTCATTGATTTATGAAGATCTTCTCAAACTGACAATCCTGGATTCACTCAGGACTGCATGAGGGCAGTACTGTATCAGAAATATGACGCAGACCAGAGGGTTGTGACCTATGTCAGCAAAGCCTTGTCGGAAACAGAAAGGAAATATACTGTTTGCAAAAAAACCACTGTTATCAACCCTTTGGGCCTTGCAACACTGCCACAGTTATATCCAGGAGAGAAGCTAATTGTGGAACAAAGTTATGAATGTAATAGCTCGGCCGGGTCACCAACAGCCATATTATCTTCCTGGAAGTGAGGTATGCCCAGAAGTACAAGAAGGGAATGGCATTTAATATACCGCCTTTCTGGGTGTTTTTTTTTTTTTTTTTTTTTGTTTGGGGGGGGGGGGGGGGGGGGGGTTGCAACTACATTCAAAGCTGTTTACATAGTATGTACAGGTACTTATTTGTACCTGGGGCAATGGAGGGTTAAGTGACTTGCCCAGAATCACAAGGTGCTGCAGTGGGAATTGAACTCAGTTCCCCAGGATCAAAGTCTGCTGCACTAACCACTAGCTACTCCTTCACTCAGCAGCATAAGGCTTAGCTGAGTTACATGGAAATGATTCCAAGACAGAGGATGCTGCCACAGCTGCAGGTTCAATGCTAAATCCAGCAAGCCTTGCAATCATTTCCTTTACAACAAAAGACTAGGAAGTCTTTATCCCCAGGTATATATAGACGGATGTGCCTATTGGATGGTATAGGAACAGGTGCATCCCAGTGAGCACCTGAAATTTTGTTTAGAGCATAAGACCAATCAATATGCAGAAATTGTAACTGCTGTAGCGGCGGTTCAGTCTGTCATCAGGAAAGGAATAAAACCATTGTCATCTGTACTGACTCCAACTACATCCAACAGGGCTTCGTGACACATCTTCCAACATGGAAAGCCAATGGCATGTTGAATTCAAAAGGGAAACCCGTCATGCACGGGGATCAGATACGGATTTTGGATTGTTTAGTTCAGGACGATGACATGACCATATACTGGGTAAAAAATGAAAGGGCACACTAAAGTTGATCATCCAGATAAAATGGGAAATGACCTCACAGAACAGCTGGCCAAGGAAGGGGCCATCTTGGGTGACCTTGGCATTATGAATTTGATATCCGTGAACATTAAAGTAGTTGCAAGTTTGGCAACCAAACAACTTGCTGACAACCTGGTATTCCAGTGGTTGCACAGATGTGTCTTTGTTCAATCTGGTGGCCACAAAGAAAAAGAATCCAAACAGCAGAAAATTCTATGCCTATATTGCTGACCCTAAAAATACCCTTAATCCTGAATGACTGACAGGGGGGTCAGTAATTGAGGGTATTACAGAATGTTCAGATTCACAAGGGCCTACTTATCCGGATAAATAATGAAGAAATACACCAATGGTGTGCCTCAATCCTATCGTGGACTCATGTTAGAACAAGCTCATGATGAACCTTGTGCTGGACACCTAGGTGATAAGGTATGAAACCTTGAAACAAATGGTCTATTGGTCCCACATGCAGCAAGATGTAACACTTACACCAGAGGCTGTTTAACTTGTTGTAGGTTTTAGCCCTTGGCACCATCTAATCTGTCCCATCTGAGAGACAAGGGCATCACTATGCCCTGGCTGGACACAGCAAGGTACTTACCTGTAAGCAGGTGTTCTCCGAGGACAGCAGGCTTTATATTCTCACTAGTGTAGGTGATGCTGACCTGCATCACCTGATCCAGGATTTATAAAAGTAAAAACAGCTTTGTGGAGCCGAGACACATTCCTCACTGCGCATGCCTTCCTGCCCGCCAAGCAAACGCAGTCTCTCCAGTTTTATACTACAGCAAAAATAACCTGAACTCAGGTGGGCTACTAAAGCAGCCATGGCTCTGACACTAAGCCGTGACATGACCCTCTAGGACCAGCCCAACCTGGGCATAAGTGAAGGAAATGCAATCTGCCAGCTAATTAGAGATGGTGTGTTTCCCGATGGCGAACTCCATCCTGTTGGAATCAAAAGAAACAAAAAGTTGGGTGGACTGTCTGTGGGGCATGGTCGACGCCATGTTGTAGGCCAATGCTCTCTTGCAATCCAAGGTGTGCAAGCTGCTTTCGCCAGGATGGGAATAAGGGTTGCAAAAAGAATTTCGAAGACAATTGACTAGTTAGATGGACCACTGACACTACCTTCAGCAGGAACTTAGGGCGAGTGCGGAGGACTACTCTAGTGTGATGAAACTTAGTATAAGGCACATCCACTACTAAGGCCTGAAGCTCACTAACTCTACAAGCTGAAGTAACAGCCACCAAGAAAACGACCTTCCAGGTCAAGTACTTCGGATGGCAGTAATTCAGTGGCTCGAATAGAGTTTTCATCAGCTGGGTGAGAATGACAACGAGATCTCAAGACACTGGTGGAGGTTTAACAGGTGGCTTTGACAAAAGCAAACCTCACATAAAGCAAACAACTGGAGGCAGTCCAGAGGTGGGCTTACCTTCTACACGTCGATGATAAGAACTAATTGCACTAATGTGAACCCTTACAGAGTTGGTCTTTAGACCGGACTCTGATAGGTGTAGAACGTATTCAAGGAAGCAAATTCTAGGCTCTCAACATCAAAGCTGTGAGAGCGAGAGACCGGAGGTTGGGATGTAGAAGTGACCCCTCGTTCTGACTGATGAGGGTCGGAAAACACTCCAATCTCCATAGTTCTTCGGAGGATAACTCCAGAAGAAGAGGGAGCCATGTCTGCATTGGCCAGTGCAGTGCGAACAGAATCATGGTTCCGCAGTCTTGCTTGAGTTTCAACAAAGTTTTCCCCACTAGAGGTATGAACTCAAAGGATGGCATGCAGAACTCTGGAGGTGATGGGCTAGGACAGATACCCCTGGAATTTTATCAAAGAAATCACATTAGCCTTTCGAGATGAGGCACATAAAAGCATAGAAAATGATGGCCGATAAGGCCATAAGGTCTATTTAGTCTGCCCATCCATGCATCCCTTGGGAGGTCTGGACCATCCAGACTCCTGAAGCAGGCATCATGCATGTCAAAACACAGATGCTGTGTTGTTATGAGCTTTTATACACATTTTAAGGAATAAACTGGATAGGTTTAACCAGCAGCTTGTTTAGCTCTCCTTCATTTCCCACTTTTGAACTTTCCCCTGTTGGTTTCTCCGTAGGATTTTTGTGTTCAGTTACCGTTCTGGGTTCCACATGAATATTACCATTTGAAATGACAACGGGTAGGGAAATGATACTTCCTATTCATCTGATGTACCGGACTCTGGATGTAAACCTCAACAGTGCCACTACCACATACAAATATGTTACCCACCTACATCAGCATTTGCAAAGTGTGTTTAAATTTGCCCAGAGAAATCTCGAAAAGTGCTGCAGGGGCCGGAAAACCCATTATAATATTAAAAGTCACAAAAGAATATCAAACTGGTGACAAGGTATTCTATTATTTATTTATTGCATTTGTATCCCACATTTTCCCACCAATTTGCAGGCTCAATGTGGCTTACATTATGCCGTGAATGGTGATCGCCATTTCCGGATAGAGAAATACAAGTGGTATTGCATTAAAGGTGCACAAATGGTAAAGTAGAATACACAGTGGTATTGCATTGAAGTTCCTAAATGATAAAGTGAATTATAGAATAAGTTAGACAATCAACTATAGAGAGTTCATTTCCGGTATGTGAAATAAAGTAATTTTGGCAAACACAAAGCTAAATCTCACAAGTTTTTACCAAGTTAGAAAGGTCCCTATTTAGTAGTGGATAAAGTTTCATCTATCACCTATCAAATCCATTTACCAAGGCAAGTAGGGATGGGGATGTCCTTAAATGGATTCACATGAACCAGCTAAGACTATGCCAGCTAAAGAAATTTGCTGCTGTAGAACAGGATGATGAAAGTGATGTGAAAACTACTAACGATGACCTGGAGTAGGCTGTGTTCTTGTTTTACAGGTAAAGCAGGTGGCCTGTAACTGGAAAATGGACAAGCTTGTCAGCTGGTCCTGTAAGCCAAGAGTGAAAGAGAAAACCCATTCATGGCAGTCTCCTCTTTTTTTTTTTTTTTTAAATCCTATCTCCCGAGGCAGTACGAGGAGAAAGGAGTGACTTCAGCTACCCCACCAGCCATTAAAGGACCCGAAAGTTGTTGCTGCTAGGTTGTCTGCGATTCTGCTTACTTTGCTTTGCTGTGTTTCGCTTTGTTTTGCTCTGCTTTGAGTGTACTGGGATGATGGACACAGGGAGCAGGGAAACAGGAAAGACCCGAATAGCCTTCTGCCTACAATGAATTAGATAGACTCACTTCCACTACAGCCTATTAAACCCCCTTGCAACAGTTCACAGGACTAAATGCCCTGGTTCTAAATGAACTGAATAACAATTGATATGGGTAGTAGAAATAGGGACAAACCAAGCAGGCTTTCTGCTTACAATGAACTAGATAGACTTACTACCACTCACGTCTAGTAAACCTCCATGCAGTAGCCCATAGGTTTTGCATGCATTGTTCTGAATGTACTAGATAACAATCGCGTAAAGTTGGGAAACAGAGACTAAGCCAACTGGTGGGCACCATGGACTATAAATAAGATTTTTATCGCATATGCTAAAATGTTGATACTGTTTAATGATGATACCGCTTGATGATAAGACTGTTTAATACGGATACTGATATTAGAATTGTAAATTGTTTTAGTCAAATGCTGATAACTAGCTGCCACAGGGACCCAGCAGTAGCTCTACCGCGTATAACGTACTCTATATCATATATACTGTTACTTTAGTAATTGCTGAAGTGTCTTAAATGCGAATAACTAGCTGCTACAGGGACCCAGCAGTAGACACTGTGCATTAGGTGCACCGCGTATATTGCACTTTACATCCTTATTTACTCTTGCTTTAGAAATTGCTGTAGTGTCTTAAATGCTGATATGTACCCCAGCAAAATACCCCTAATTATCTACTGTTTCATCCTACTCACACAAGCACATACAACCCACGATACATATAATAACAACCTCACAACTTTCGAACCACAACACCACACACATCATGCTACGCACAAAACAACAACTACAAAGAACACAACAACCTAACACCTACAGACGCCACAAGGGTTATCAAAAAAAGAAAATACCAAATCCACACATCAAGAAAATAACAACTGACAAAAATCACCACAAACCCGAACCCAAAGGAGCAATAACCAATTAATTCAAATAAGGCTACTCTAATGCGAGATCAATAATCAAAAAAACCATAATGATAACTATAACTGACTGGATAACAGAAGATCACCTTGACTTCCTTCTCATCAATGAAACCTGGATTCATGACTCTAAAGACCCAATAATTGTAGAGCTTTGCCCACCAGGATACAAAATCACCCATTGGACAAGGGAAGGTAAGAGAGGCGGAGGCATAGCTATAATTTATAAATCCCAATACAGAGTCACAACAACAGCGGAATCTATCATTCCCCAACTCGAAATAGCCCTCAATCAGAATCAACCACCCCAACCTGCAGGACCAACTAAACATAATCCTATTTTACAGAACTCCGGCTAAATGGCAAAATGCCCAGACACATTTCACAGACTTCATATCAAACACTTGCCTGTCCTCCCAAAACATTCTTATAGCAAGGAGACATCAACCTCAGTTGGAAGAAGCTAACAAAACAATATACACGAATGCAAGGAATTCCTACAACTCTGGGAGTTCCACTGGCCTAACAGGCAACCCACCCACAAGAAAGGACAGACATTAGACATCATTACCCATAAATTTTCACCAGAAAGCGAACCTCAGAATCAAAGATACAAATGGACAGCCACACCGTGGTCAGACCACTACAAAGCAAACACCTCCCTCCTTTGGAAAACAAAAGAGACGCAACAAAAACAAGAAAAAAGAACATACATTACAAGAGGCAAAATAGACCCTCTAATATTCTGGCAACAAATATAAACCGACGAATGGACAACAACTACTGACTCACCCCAATTTCTACAAGAATGGGACAATAGATGCAGAACAGTCCTAGACAAGATTGCACCACTCCAAACTAGAACCTCACATAGCAAAAGCTCAATCCGTGGTTTCAACGAAGAACTGAAAGAACTAAAACACAGGTTAGAAGGCTAGAAAGAGCTTGGAAAAAAAAAAGACGAACACACACTCAAGGAATGGAAACAGTTACAAAGAAAATACAAATACAAAATCAGACAAACCAAAAGAACGCACTACAGAACTATAATAGGACCAAACTACAAGGATATGCATAAACTCTTTTCACTTGTAAATAATCTCCTAAACACCACATAGGTCACTTTGAATAGCATAGAACCCATCGGCAACCAACCTAGCGAACTATTTCAAGGAAAAAATCATACCATGCATGATACCAAGCAATACAACTGAGTACACAAGCATCCTCGAATGCTTAGACCCGAAACCCGGGAATATCCAGCCGATCGGATCATGGACCAACTTTGACTTGATTTCAGTAGACGAACTCACACACTGGCTCAGAAAATATGCCAATCTCAATGCAAACTTGACATCTGCCCTACAAGCCTACTAAAGCCGCCCCCAAACAATTCACAAAAGGACCATCACAAACCAAGTAAATTATAGACTCCTAAACGCTCTCTTCCCCACGGACAAAGGAAACATCCTTCCACTCCACTACCAAAAGATGCCAAGAAAAGTACAATGGACCTAACCAATTACCGTCCAGTTGCTTCGATCCCCGCTCATAACAAAACTGATGGAAGGCATAGTGACGCAACAATTCACTGGATACCTA
The DNA here is from genome assembly GCF_901765095.1 of Microcaecilia unicolor. Classification (NCBI taxonomy): domain Eukaryota; kingdom Metazoa; phylum Chordata; class Amphibia; order Gymnophiona; family Siphonopidae; genus Microcaecilia; species Microcaecilia unicolor. Next base: position 186,685,872 of record NC_044038.1, on the reverse strand, counting down.
ACCACACACTCAATTCTACATGAGTCTCAATCAGGATTCAGATCAAATCATAGTACTGAAACTGTACTAGTGTCTGCAATGAATACTTAAAAAAAAAAACAATTGCAACCGGCAAGAACATACTCGTACTACAATTCGATATGTCTAGTGCTTTCGACATGGTAGATCATGAAATATTACTACACCTGCTAGAATACTTTGGAATCGGAGGCCCAGTTCTCAAATGGTTCAAAGGATTCCTCACCACCAGATCTTACCAAGTAACACGAATAATGACAGATCACCACCTTGGACAAACCGGAATGTGGAGTGCCTCAGGGATCCCCCCTTCGCCTACTATTTTCAATCTTATGATGATTCCACTAGCCAAACTTCTAGCCAACCAGAACTCATCCCTACATTTACGCGGATGATGTCACGATACACATCCGTTCAAAAGTAACAAACGAAATAACCATGAGATCAACCAGAGCCCCCAATCATGCACTCTTGGGCGATTCATTCCAATTAAAACTGAACGCAGAAAAAACTCATGGCTAGTTCTCACTTCCCAATACAACACAATCAACTACCCTACCATAACCACACCATATTGCACACTCCCTATTTCAGAAAACCTGAAAATTCTTGAAGTCATTATTGATCGATACCTCACACTCGATACCCACGTGGAAGAACACAAACGAAAAAAAATGTTCTACTCGATGTGGAAACTCAAGAGAATAAAACCTTTTTTCCAAAGAAACATCTTCCAAACCCTAGTACAGTCATTAGTAATAAGTCATCTGGACTATTGTAACACTTTGTAATGCAGGCTGTAAGAACAGACCATCAAAAAACTTCAGACAGCCCAGAACACCACAGCCAGATGGCAAAACCTCTAAGAGAGAAACTACATTGGCTACCACTCAAGGAACGAATCGAGTTCAAGATCTGCACAACCGTCCACAAAATCATCCACGCAGACGCCCCACTATATATATTAAACCTAGTGGACTTACCACCTAGAAACGCCAAAAGATCGGCCCGCAAATTCCTCAATCTAAACTTCCCAGCTGTAAAGGAATTAAATACAAACAGCATACGCTACTACTTTGTGCGTATAAAAGCACACAGATCTGGAACACACTACCCACAGCCCTGAAAAATATGGACCAATCTAACCACTTTCGCAAATCTTGAAGACACACCTTGTTCAACAAAGCCTAGGGGGGGCGAAGACTTCCTTATAAACCATTCCTCTAAATTCTCACAACACCTTTCTAGCACCCCTTGCATCTAATTCATCGAATTTCAGCTTAGTTTAGTTAAAATCAAGTAATGACCTTGCATCTTATTCATTTACTTTCAGCTTAAGATCTAAGACCATGCATGACTACATCATACTAAACACTCCTGTAAAGGCCACATTGAGCCTGCAAAAAGGTTGGGATAATGTGGGGTACAAATGGCAATAATAATAATAATAATTAAAACCAGTAATACAGTTTTTGTGGGGGACCTTGAGCCAAAGTGGGGGGCCCATGTCTCTAGAACTCCACCCCATGGCTATGCCACTGATAAGGCTCATATATTCCTTTTTTCCACCTCCAGGTCCACTGCGGTCTCTCCCCCCAGGGCCATTAGAATTCTCGTCTGGGGCCTGGTCTTTTTCCTGTCTGCTCCTCCCCCTCTCCAGTACAACACGTCTGCTCTTTGTTTTTTTCCTTCCAGCACCCCAGCTCCATTACCTCTTTCCTTTCTTTCCCCTCTCTCTGAGCCAAACATTTCTCTTTCTCTCTCCTCCCTCCACTCCCTCAGTTCAGCTCACTATATTTCCCTCTTCCCCTCATGCACAGTCCAGCATCTCTCCCTCCTCTCTTGGTTCTGCCGCAGTTCTCTTTCAATTCCTTCCCTTCTCCCGGCAAGGTCTGGCATCTCTCCCTTCCCCCCTCCCCCCCGGTCTGGCATCTCTCCCTCCCACTCCCCCAGTACCATTTTTTGAACTACAAATCTTCAGCCCTGCAGCACCAGCAATACTTAAAGGCTGACTGTGGTCTGCACAGGGCCTTTCCCTCCGACCTGCCCCACCCTTCTGGAAACAGGCAGTTACTTCAGAAGGAAGCAGGATGTGTCAGAGGGAAAGGCCCAGTGCAGGCAGCCTTTGAGTACAACTACCACAGGCGCTGCAGGGCCAAAGACTTACGTTTCAAAAGGTACTGCGGGTTCACATCAAGGATTGTTGGTTCTTCCCCCTCCATCCAGAATTCGTCTTGAAGGTATGTGATGTTCTGCTTTTTCATAGTTTGCCCCTTTATTGTTGAATTTGTTTCCATTTGCTTTTCATGAGAAACAATCCTATTCCAAGCTGAAGGCATTATTGGAGACTTGGTTCTTTGGGCAGGCCTTTGATTTGGAGTGAATACAATTTATTTGATTTCTCTTTTGAGCTGGAGCAAACGGTGAGTATGCCACTGGGCAGAGCATTCCGTTTTAGGTTTTACTTTATTGATTTTTAGGTTTATTTGTTTGTATTGGATAATTAAGTCTTATCTTATAATTTTCTTTCCTTTAGTCCTACCAGACCAGTCTAAGGGTTTGGGCCCATCAACCTGCAGATGGAGACTAAAAGATTTGTTAGTTTTGCCTATAAGGGAACCCTGCAGCCTTAAGAGATCAGTATTTCGGATAACAAAGCAATTGAGACCATCTGTTTTCCTTTCTTTGAAATTAAATTCCTAACCAAATGCTATAAGCAAATCTTCAAAAGGAAACAAAAGATAATTACTGAACTGAAAAAAAAACTGAACCCTTCAATACATACACCAGGATTCCTACACATCTTCAGCAATACACAACCCTTGGGAGTCACTGTACTGGTCTGGTAGAACTAAAAGAAAGAAAATGATCCGGCAAGACTTAATTTATCCTGCCTTATTGTCTTCACCAGACCAGTCCAGAATCTGTGGGATGTAGCAAAGCAATCCTTAAGATGGATGGGAATCAGGGTGAAGGGCCAGGGGCTCTATTACTAGATCATATAAGGCCTTACTTTATTTATTTATTTACTAGTAAAAAAAAAAGGCCCGTTTCTGACACAAATGAAACGGGCGCTAGCAAGGTTTTCATCGGAGTGTGTATGTTTGAGAGAGTGTATGTGAGAGTGACTGTGTGTGTGAGAGAGAGAGTGAATGTGCGAGTGTGTGTGTGAGAGAGAGATAGAAAGTGAGTCTGGGTGCAAGTGTGTGTGTGAGAATGAGAGTGTGTGCAAGTGCGTATGTGAGAGACAGTGTGAGAGAGAGAGAGTGTGTTTCACACAGATACAGTGTGTGCGAGAGAGAGTGTGTGTGTGACACAGACTCTCTGTGAGACTGAGTGTATGAGAATAAAAGTGTGTGTGAGTGTGTGACACAGAGAGTGAATGTGATACTGTGTGAGAGAAAAACATTGACTGTGAGAGAGAGAGAGTGTGTGAGAGAGAGAATGTGTGTGTGACAGAGATACCTCCCCCCCCCCCACTCTCTGGTGTGAGGCCCTCCTCCCTCCTCTCTCTGGCGTCAGCCCCCCCCCCCCCCCTCCCCTCTCTCTCTGGTGTCTGAGCATTACTGTGCAGGACGCTGAGCTCTGGCTGTGCTTCAAGGAACTGACCAATCCTATTTAATAGAATGCACCTCCAACATTCTGAAGCCGAGAAACCTCATGTGGTTGGTCACTTCTGCTTGTGACGAACCCGGAAGTACGTGATGTCAATTCAGGAGATGGATACAGAGAGCAGGAATGCCTCAGCCATACAGTCAGCTTCAGAATGTTGGAGGTGCGTTTTATTATATAGTATTTATTTATTATTTGTTGCATTTGTATCCCACATTTTCCCACATATTTGCAGGCTCATGTGGCTTACAGTATGCCGTAATGGCGATCGCCATTTCTGGCAAGAGAGTTAAATAGTGGTATTGTATTAAAGTTCATAGCTGATAGAGTGAAGTATGGGTTCAGTTAGACAGTCAAATGTAGAAGTTCCTTGTCTCCCCAGTCCCCTATTCAGTATTATATTCAGAAATGAGAGGGGTATCGGGGCATTCAATGGGAATATCATCAATGGGAAATTACTTTTAAACATCTTTAAAGGTTTCTATTGTGAATACTTTAGTGGAAAATAGTTATAAAATTTTGTACTGTTGGTACTATACACCATATCATCTTTCACAGATCTTTAAAACTGGTACTGACCTGTGCTGCAGAGACTGTGGGTTTGCAGAGGAGTGGATATGTATCATATATTATGTGTCTGGTCCTATGATGCAATTATTTGGCTCAATGTGCTCCAGACTTTTAGGTTATTGAAATACTCAAAATTACTAAGACGGAGTCAGCAGTCCAGAAGCGAGAAAGGTGCTATCCAGTCTTTGCATTGAGTGTCAAATGTATGATTATCTCCCAATTGGTGAGCGGTTATATGTGTGTGCCCAATGCAAAGAGCTCCTAGCTCTCAGAGAATGGGTCCATTCTCTGAGGCTAGTGTAGCAGACTTGGTGGAGCTGAGGGAGACAGAAAGGTACACAGAGGAGGCCTACAGGGATGTTGTAGAGAAGTCCACCTCCAGTCTGGTAGCACCTGTGCTTGCTACCTTGGAGGAGAGAGGTCTCCTAGACGGAGAGCATCATCACCCTGGTGAAGTAGGAAGTACTCCTGTAAGCCAGGATCTGCTCATCAGGGGATGTACTATACTCTCCCACCGAGGATATGTCTCCAAGTGCTACTCAGAAGGGAAGGGTTAGGACAGCTGTTGTAGTTGGTGATTCAATCATTAGGCATATAGATAGCTACGGGTGGCTGGTGGACTTGAGGATCGCCTGGTGACTTGACTGCCTGGTGCGAAGGTGGTGGACCTCATGCGTCACCTAGATATGATTCTAGATAGTGCTGGGGAGGAGCTGGCTGTCTTCATACATGTGGGTACCAATGACATAGGAAAATGTAGGTGAGAGGTTCTGGAAGCACTGGAATTCAATACCGGAGATATAATACGATGTTAGCATTATTTTATTTTTGTTACATTTGTACCCCGTGCTTTCCCACTCATGGCAGGCTCAATGCGGCTTACATGGGGCAATGGAGGGTTAAGTGACTTGCCCAGAGTCACAAGGAGCTGCCTGTGCCTGAAGTGGGAATCCAACTCAGTTCCTCAGTTCCCCAGGACCAAAGTCCACCACCCTAACCACTAGGCCACTCCTCCACTAGGTAGAAAGCTCAAATCCAGAACCTCTAGGGTAGCATTTTCGAAAGTGCTACCTGTTCCAGCACAGGGCCCAAGAAACAGGCAGAGCTCCAGAGTCTCAATGCGTGGATGAGACGATGGTGCAGGGAGGGAGGGTTTAGATTTGTTAGGAACTGGCAACATTCTGGGGAAGGGGACGCCTATTCCAATAGAATGGGCTCCACCTTAACCAGGGTGGCATCAGGCTGCTAGCATCAGCATTTAAAAAGGAGAAAGAGCAGCTTTTGACTAGAAACTGGGGAAAGGTCGACAGTCGCTCAAAAGCGCATGGTATGGGATAGGTATCTTTCAAAGATATCACCAAAACAAGGAAGATAGGGTATCCTCATAGTGAGGTTGCAAAAGAGACATTAGTAGATCAGGTGTCCTTAAATAAAAAATAAAATCAGACAAAAGATTGCAAATTAATATTGTCAAATACTGAGAATCAACAAACATAGTTTGAAATGTCTATCTGCGAATGCCAAAAGCCTAAGAAATAAGATGGGAGAGTTAGAATATATTAAACTAAATAAAAAATAGATATAATAGGCATCTCTGAGACCTGGTGGAAGGAGGATAACCAGTAGGACACTCTCAAACCAGGGTACAAATTAAAATCGTAGTGATAGGGTGGACAGAATTGGTGGAGGGGTAGCATTGTATATTAAGGAGAGCCTTGAATCAAATAGATTGGAATCACTATGGATTGAAATTCCATGTGTAAAGGGGAAAAGGATAGTGATGAGTGTAAATTAGATATAATAGGCATCTCTGAGAGCTGGTGGAAGGAGGATAACCAGTGGGACACTCTCATACCAGGGTACAAATTAAAACCATAGTGATAGGGTGGACAGAATTGGTGGAGGGGTAGCATTGTATATTAAGGAGAGCCTTGAATCAAATAGAATGGAATCACTATGGATTGAAATTCCATTTGTAAAGGGGAAAAGGATAGTGATGAGTGTACTACCGTCCACCTGGCCAGGATAAACAGACGGATGCAGAAATGTTAAAGGGAAATTAGGGATGCAAACAAACTGGGCAACACAATAATAATGGGTGATTTCAATTACCCTGATATTGACTGGGTAAATGTAATATCAGGGCATGCTAGGGAGGTAAAATTCCTTTATGAAATCAAGGACTGCTTTATGGAGCAGCTGGTACAGGAGCCGACAAGAGAAAGAAATTCTAGACCTAGTCCTTAGTGGAGCGTATGATCTGCTGCGGGAGGTAATGGTGCTGGGCCGCTTGATAACAGTGATCATAATATGATTGGATTAGGTATTAGCGTTGAAGTAAGTATACATAGGAAATCAAATACTTATCGTTTAACTTTAAAAAAGGAGACTATGATGAAATGAGAACGTTGAAAAAAGAACACACTTAGAGGGTCAAAAATTTACATCTGGCGTGGATGCTGTTCAAAAACACCATCCTGGAAGCCCAGGCCAAATATATTCCGCGCATTAAAAAAGGAACATGGAAGATCAAACGACAGCCGGCATGGTTAAAAAGTGAGGTGAAGGAAGCTATTAGAGCTAAAAGAAAATCCTTCAGAAATGGAAGAAGGAACCGACTGAAAATAATAAGAAGTAGAACCAAGGAATGTCAAGTCAAATGCAAAGCGCTGGATAAAGAAGGCTAAGAGGGACTTCGAGAAAAAGATTGCGCTGGAGGCAAAAACACACTGTAAAAACTTTTTAGGTATATTAAAAGCAGGAAGCCAGCAATAGAATTGGGCGATCAGAGAAAACAAAGCCATAGCGGAGAGATTAAATGAATTCTTTGCTTCGGTCTAAACCGAGAAAGATTTGGGAGAGATACTGGTGCCAGAAATGGAATTCGAAGCTGACGAGCCAGAGAAACTGAACGAATGCTCTATAAACCTGGAGGATGTAATGGGACAGTTCTACAAATTGAAGAGTAGCAAATCTCCTGGACCGTATGGTATTCATCCCAGGGTACTGATAGAACTGAAAAATGAACTTGCGGAGTTATTGTTAGTAATATGTCATTTATCCTTAATATCGAACGTGGAGGGTTGCCAAAGTAACGCCGATTTTAAAAAAAGTTCAGAGGAGATCCAGGAAAATGAAGATACATACCTTCAGCAGGTATTCTCCGAGGACAGCAGGCTCCATATTCTTACGTGTGGGTCGTTGTCCGTGATGGCCCAGGAGACCGGAACTTTTCATTAGAAAAAAACTAGAAGTTTGTAGAGTGCTCGCCTGAGCGCACCACGCATGCACGAACCGCTTCCTGCCCGCGACGCGAGTGTGACTGAACTAGTTATATAGAAAGCAAAGAAGATAAAAGCAGACAACTCCAATGGGGAAGAGGGAGGGTTGTAAGAATATGGAGCCTGCTGTCCTCGGAGAATACCTGCTACAGGTATGTATCTTAATTTTCTCCGAGGACAAGCAGGCTCCATATTCTTACATGTGGGGTATCCCTAGCACCCAGGCTCACTCAAAACAACGAACATTGGTCAATTGGGCCTCGCAACGGCGAGGACATAACTGAGATTGACCTGAAAACAAACACAACTAAGTGAGAGTGCAGCCTGGAACAGAACAGAAATGGGCCTAGGAGGGAGGCGTTGGATTCTATACCCCAAACAGATTCTGTAACACCGACTGCCCAAACCGACTATCGCATCGGGTATCCTGCTGCAGGCAGTAGTGAGATGTGAATGTGTGGACTGATGACCATGTTGCAGAATTGCAAATCTCTTCAATGGAGGCTGACTAAGTGAGCCACTGACGCAGTCATGGCTCTAACATTGTAAGCCGTGACATGGCCCTCCAAAGTCAGCCCAGCTTGGGCATAAGTGAAGGAAATGCAATCTGCTAGCCAACTGGAGATGGTGTGTTTTCCGATGGCAACTCTCATCCTGTTGGGATCAAAAGAAACAAACAACTGGGAAGACTGTCGATAGGGCTTTGTCCGCTCCACATAAAAGGCCAATGCTCTCTTACAGTCCAAGGTATGCAACCAGGGCGGGTGTGTGGAAGGGAAAAAAATGTTGGCAAGACAACTGACTAGTTCAGATGGAACTCCGACACCACCTTCGGCAAGAACTTAGGATGAGTGCGGAGTACTACTCTGTTATGATGGAATTTAATATATGGAGCATGGACTACCAGGGCTTGGAGCTCACTGACTCTACGAGTTGAAGTAACAGCCACCAAGAAAATGACCTTCCAGGTCAAGTACTTCAGATGGCAGGAATTCAGTGGCTCAAAAGGAGCTTTCATCAGCAGGGTGAGAACGATGTTGAGATCCCATGACACTGGTGGAGGATTGACAGGGGGCTTTGACAAAAGCAAACCTCTCATGAAGCGAACTACTAAAGGCTGTCCAGAAATAGGCTGACGTTGATGATAAGCAATGATTGCACTAAGATGAACTCTTACTGAGTTAGTCTTAAGACCAGACTCTGATAAGTGTAGAAGGTATTCAAGCAGGGACCATGTAGGACAAGAAAAAGGATGTAGGGCCTTGCTGTCACACCAAACGGCAAACCTCCTCCATTTAAAAGAATAACTTCTTTTCGTGGAATCTTTCCTGGAAGCAAGCAAGACTCGAGAGACACCCTCTGAAAGGCCTAAAGAGGCAACTTCTAAGTTCTCAACATCCAGGCCGTGAGAGCCAGAGACTGAGGTTGGTTCTGAGTGATGAGGTTCGGAAAACACTCCAATCTCCACGGTTCTTCGGAGGACAAGTCCAGAAGAAGAGGGAACCAGATCTGACGGGGCCAAAAAGATGCTATCAGAATCATGGTTCCTCGGTCTTGCCTGAATTTCAGCAGAGTCTTCCCTACTAAAGGTATGGGAGGATACGCAAGGCCTGTCCCCCAATGTAGGAGAAAAGCATCTGATGTGAGTCTGTCATGGGGCCTGAAGCCTGGAACAGAACTGAGGGACCTTGTGATTGGTCTGAGTGGCAAAAAGATCCACCGAGGGGGTGTCCCACGCTCAAAAGATCTTGTGGACAACGTCCATGTTCAGAGACCACTCGTGAGGTTGCATTATCCTGCTCAACCTGTCGACCAGACTGCTGTTTACGCCTGCCAGATACGTGGCCTGAAGAAACATGCCATGCTAGCGCGCCCAAAGCCACATCCTGATGGCTTCCTGACACAGAGGGCGAGATCCGGTGCCCCCCTGCTTGTTGGTGTAATACATCGCAAACTGACTGTCTGTTTGAATTAGGATAATTTGATTGGACAGCCGATCTATGAAAGCCTTTAGAGCATTCCAGATCACTCGTAACTCCAGAAGGTTGATCTGAAGACTTGTTTCATAGTAACATAGTAGATGATGGCAGAAAAAGACCTGCATGATCCATCCAGTCTGCCCAACAAGATAAACTCATATGTGCTACTTTTTGTGTATACCTTACCTTGATTTGTATCTGTCATTTTCAGGGCACAGACCGTATAAGTCTGCCCAGCACTATCCCTGCCTCCTAACTACCAGCCCCACTTCCCACCATTGGCTCTGGCACAGACCATATAAGTCTGCCCAGCACTATCACCGCCTCCCAACCATCAGCTATGCCACCCAATCTAAATTCCTGAAAAGACCAAACTCCTTGAGTGCGAAGCCCATCTACATGAGCTCCCCACCCCAAGCGGGATGCATCTGTCGTCAGCACCTTTTGTGGCTGAGGAATTTGGAATGGATGTCCCAAGGTCAGATTGGAGCGAATGGTCCACCACTGTAGGGAATTGCAAAAAGCAGAGGAAAGATGGATGACATCCTCTAGATCTCCTGTAGCCTAACACTACTGGGAAGCTAGGATCCATTGAGCTGATCTCATATGTAGACGTGCCATGGGAGTCACATGAACTGTGGAGGCCATATGGCCCAGAAGCCTCAACATCTGCCGAGCTGTGATCTGTTGAGAAGTTCGAGCTGAGGACACTAAGGCCAGTAGATTGTCTGCCCTTGCCTGGGGGAGATAAGCTTGAGACGTCTGTGTTTTCAACAGAGCTCCTATGAATTCCAACTTCTGTAATGGAATCAGGTGGGACTTGAGATAATTTATGACAAACCCCAACAGCTCAAGCAGTTGAATAGTAAGCTGCATGGATCGTAGAACTCCTGCCTCCGAGGTGTTCTTCAACAGCCAATCGTCGAGATATGGGAACACATGCACTCCCAGTCTGCGTAGCGATGCTGCAACAACTGCCAAGCACTTTGTAAAGACCCTGGGCGCAGATGCTAGACCAAAGGGTAGTTACTGAAAATGCTGAGTTCCTAGACAAAATCGAAGGTACTTCCTGTGATTTGGGAGCACCGAGATGTGAGTGTAGGCGTCCTTTAAGTCCAGAGAGCATAGCCAATTGTTTTCCTGAATCATGGGAAGAAGGGTGCCCATGGAAAGCATCCTGAACTTTCTCGGAATAGGAATTTGTTCAGGGCCCTTAGGTCTAGGATGGGATGCATCCCCCCTGCTTTCTTTTGCACAAGGAAGTACCTGGAATAGAATCCCAGCCCATCTTCCCCTGGTGGAACGGGTTCGACCACATTGGCCTTCAGAAGGGCGGAGAGTTCCTCTGCAAGTACCTGCTTGTGCTGGGAGCTGAAGGATTGAGCTCCCGGCGGGCAATTTGGAGGTTTGATTCCAGATTGAGAGCGTATCCTAACCGGACTATTTGAAGAACCCACCTGTCGGAGGTTATAAGAGGCCACCTTTGGTGAAAAAATATCAACCTCCCCCAACAGGCAGATCGTCCGGCACGGACACTCTTACCTTGGCTATGCTGCTCCGGAGCCAGTCAAAAGCCCGTCCCTTGCTTGTGCTGGGGAGCCAGAAGGGGCCCTTGGCTCACACCGCTGACGAGAGCGAGCCTGCTGGGAGCGAGCTTGAACAGGCTGTTGAGAGGTAGGAGTGTACCTATGCCTATTATAGGAATAGGGAGCACTCCTCCTCCCTCCAAAAAACCTCCTAGAAGAGGAGGTAGTAGCAGAAGGCATCCGGCGGGAGAGAGAATCCATAGCATCATGATGCTTCTTGAGGGTATCGACCATATCCTCAACCTTCTCTCCAAAAAGGTTATCCCCCCCAGCAAGGAACATCCACCATTCGCTGCTGAGTCTTCTGATCCAGATCCGAGACAAGCAGCCATGAGAGTCTGCGCATCACGATACCCTGAGCAGCTACTCGGGATGCAGCATCAAAAGTGTCGTAGGCCCCCCTGGCCAGGAATTTGCAACATGCCTTCTGCTGCCTGACCACCTGGTGAAAAGGTTCAGCAAGCTCCAGAGGAAGAGCTTCCACTAAACTGGACAGTTGCTTAACCAAGTTCCGTAAGTGAATGCTGGTGTACAGCTGGTATGTTTGGATCTTGGCGGCGAGCATTCCAGCCTGATGCATATGCCTCCCAAAAGAATCCAAGGTCCTAGACTCTCTGCCCAGGGGCACCAAGGCATAGTCTCTAGTCCACCACCATGGAATCGTGAGGAAGTTGGGCCTTCACCATCACAGGCTCTCCATGGACTCTGTACTGGGACTCGGACTTCTTGCTGACAACTGGATTAGAGAGAGGGCAAGACCAAATCCGCAACATCACTTCCCTGAGTGTATTGTGCAGGGGGGCCGTTGCAACCTCTGCAGGCGGAAAAGGATAATCCAGGATCTCGAACATCTCAGCCCTGAGCTCATCCACAGCCGCCATGGGAAATGGAATGTCCTTAGACATTTCCCGCACAAAAGATTAAAAAGTAAGACTCTCAGGTGGAGATTGTCTAACTTCAATAGGCGGAGTAGGATCAGAAGGAAATCCCTGGGAGTCTTCTTCCGAAAAATACCTGGGATCTTTCTCCTCTCCCCATGAGTGCTCCTCTTCGGTATTGGACAGAAGCTCTCGAAGAGCAGCCCGAACCCGAGCCTGTCTCGACTTCGAAGATCGATGTCCTCATGGGGGATGTCGAGAAGTCGAACCCTGCCTGGACTCCGGTGAAGCTTCCTCCACCAACGTCGAGGGAGAGTCAACCTGGGTGATAACTGGCTCCGAGGGCAGGGACCTCCTCACAGGAGATGGGCCAGACGCCTTCTCAGCACTAGGTACGGGAGGCGCAAGCAACCCCGGTACCGAAGCAGATGGACAGAGCAGCCCTTCCAAAATTTCTGGAAGAATGGCCCGGAGACGCTCATCGAGACCTGCCATCGAAAAAGGCTGTGGGGCCGGTGCAGGAGTCGGTGCCAGAATCTGAGGGGGGGGGGGGGGGTCGAGAGCCAGTACCAGGTTGCTGGACGACCGACACATCGGCACCTCCTGAATGAAGGAGAGCGATGGCGATGCTTCTTAGCCTACGCTCGACGACCGTCATCGACACTCCTTGGTACCAAAGACGTGGAATCCTCACGCCTCCTCGGGTCCGGGTCCGGGTCCGACAACGGTCGGTCCCCGGGGGGCCTGCATAGCAGTAGGCCTCGAGACGGGTGGAAACCCACTCGATGCCTCGCTGCTCCCAGCTCTAAGTGGTCTCTCGGCAGCCATTACCTGGATTCTCAATGCTGCTTCCCTCGACGTCGACGCTGCCGACCTCGGTATCGATATCAATGCCGATGTCGAAGGACCGGACCGATCCGGAAAAAGCCGCTCGCGCTAAGCCTCTCGAGCTACCTGGGTCCTCTTTTTCATCAACTTGCACAGCTTACAAGCAGCTGGAAGATGATCGGGTCCAAGACAATGAAGGCACCACGCGTGGGGGTTGGTACTCAAGATGGTCCGGCTGCAGCGAGTACTTCGTTTGAAGCCGCTGGGAGTCTTCGATGACATGGGTGGAAAAATAACGTTCGCAATATTAATTGTGCCAAAGGAAAAGGCCAATAAAAAAAGGGGGAAAAAACACGGCCACAAACGGAAAAAGAAAGGAAACTTTGAAGTGGGAAGAAAAAAACTAGAGATAGAGGAAAATAATTTTTTTTTTTTTTTTTTTTTAATTTCGAACGCGAAAGAAGAAAAAAGAAGAAAAGGGGCACGTAAAACGCAAAAAAAAAAAAACACGGTCTCCTGAGCCAAACGAAGGAGAGCAGCAGAAAACCAACTCTCCTTAAGCGCGGAAGCTAGTTCAGTCACGGGCGGGAAGCGGCTCGCACATGCACAGTGCGCTCAGACCCACGCGGGCGAGCACTCTACAAACTTCTAGTTTTTTCTAAAGAAAAGTTCCGGTCTCCTGGACCGTCGCGGACAACAACCCACACGCAAGAATATGGAGCCTGCTTGTCCCCGGAGAAATTATAGACCGCTGAGTCTGATGTCGGTGCTGGGCAAAATGGTAGAGACTATTATAACAAACAAAATTACAGAGCATATTCAAAAGCATGGATTAATAAGAAAAAGCCAACATGGATTCAGTGAAGTGTAATCCTGCCTCACCAATGTATTACACTTCTTTGAAGGGGTGAACAAACGTGGATAAAGGTGAACCGGTTGATATTGTGTATCTGTATTTTCAGAAGGCGCTTGACAAAGTACCTCATGAAACACTCCAGAGGAAATTGGAGAGTCATGGACTAGGAGGTAGTGTCCTATTGTGGATTAAAATCTGGTTAAAGGATAGAAAACAGAGAGTAGGGTTAAACGGTCAGTATTCTCAATGGAGAAGGGTAGTTAGTGGGGTTCCCCAGGGGTCTGTGCTGGGACCGCTGCTTTTTAACATATTTATAAATGACCTAGAGATGGGGGTAACTAGTGAGGTAATTAAATTTGCTGACAACACAAAGTTATTTAAAGTCGTTAAATCGCGGGAGGATTGTGAAAAATTACAAGAGGACCTTATGCGACTGAGAGTCTAAAGGTAAAATTATGTATCATACCTGATAATTTTCTTTCCATTAATCATAGCTGATCAATCCATAGACTGGTGGGTTGTGTCCATCTACCAGCAGGTGGAGATAGAGAGCAATCCTTTTGCCTCCCTATATGTGGTCATGTGCTGCCGGAAACTCCTCAGTATGTCGATATCAAAGCTCCATCCGCAGGACTCAGCACTTAGAGAATTACACCCACAAAGAGACACTCTGCCCAGCTCACCACCGCCGAAACGGGGGAGGGGAATTAACCCAGCTCATCCCCACACAAGTGGGGGAGGGGAATCCATCCAGCTCATCCCCGCAGAGCGGGGGAGGGACACCACACCCGCCGATGCCGGGGGATCTGGCTTATCCTGCAACCGCGGGAGGAGCTGACTGACCCTAACACCGCCGAAGCGGGAGAGGTACAAAGCTGCCCTACTGCCGCACGAAGCGGGAGGGAGCGCCGGCAGAATTTAAGTTTCAATCCAGCCCCGTAAAACGGAGGGGAGAGGAATGCAGCAGCTCACTGTAACACAAATTCGTCTCAACTCTTGAAGAATCCATTGAAAAACTTGAACACGAAGTCCTCCTGAACAGGAACTGAAGACTAAACTTGAACCTGAAATGCAACCAGAATATAAACAATACAGATATCTGGGAGGGACTATGGATTGATCAGCCATGATTAATGGAAAGAAAATTATCAGGTATGATACATAATTTTACCTTCCATATCATCATGCTGATCAATCCATAGACTGGTGGGATGTACCGAAGCAGAACTCACCCAGGGCGGGACATAGAAATCCCTGACCGCAACACTGAAGCTCCAAACCGGGCCTCCGCCCGAGCAGCCACAGTCAAGCGGTAATGCCTGGAGAAGGTATGGGCCGATGCCCAAGTTGCCGCCTTGCAAATCTCTTCCAAGGAGACGGACCCGGCCTCTGCCATCGAGGCCGCCTGAGCTCTAGTGGAGTGAGCCTTCAGCTGGATAGGCGGCACCTTCCCCGCGGCCACATAAGCCGCTGCAATGGCTTCCTTGACCCATCTTGCCACTGTAGGCTTAGCAGCCTGCAGACCCTTACGAGGACCTGCAAACAGGACAAACAGATGATCCGACTTCCGGAAATCATTGGTCACTTCCAAGTATCTGATGATGACTCGTCTCACATCCAGATATTTGAGAGCAGAGAATTCCTCTGGGTAGTCCTCCCTCCGAAAGGAAGGGAGACAGAGCTGCTGATTCACATGGAAGCGAGAAACAATCTTGGGCAGGAAGGAAGGCACTGTGCGAATAGACACTCCTGCCTCAGTGAACTGCAGAAAGGGCTCTCGACATGAGAGTGCCTGGAGCTCGGAAACTGTTCTGGCTGAAGTGATAGCCACCAAAAAGACTGCTTTCAACGTCAGGTCTTTCAGAGATGCCCTTGACAAGGGTTCAAAAGGCGGCTTCTGCAAGGCTCTT
This sequence comes from Microcaecilia unicolor, assembly GCF_901765095.1. Taxonomy (NCBI): domain Eukaryota; kingdom Metazoa; phylum Chordata; class Amphibia; order Gymnophiona; family Siphonopidae; genus Microcaecilia; species Microcaecilia unicolor. The sequence continues at coordinate 186,670,354 of NC_044038.1, read as the reverse complement.
GGCACCAGGTTGAGATTCCACGCAGGCACCACTGAGCGCAGAGGAGGGCGCAGGTGATTAACTCCCTTGAGAAAGCGCACCACATCTGGCTGCGAAGCCAGGGAAGCACCCTTCAGGCGGCCCCTGAAGCAAGCCAGAGCCGCTACCTGGACTTTAAGGGAACTGAGCGACAGGCCTTTCTCCAGACCTTCTTGCAGGAACGCCAACACTGAAGAAATTGGAGCAGTGAAGGGAGAAAGGGAGCCTGCTTCACACCACGCTGCAAAGGTACGCCAAACCCTGGCGTAAGCAGTAGAAGTAGAGCGCTTCCTCGCTCTCAGCATAGTGGCGATGACCTTGTCTGAGAAGCCCTTCTTTCTCAGACGTTGCCGCTCAATAGCCAGGCCGTAAGACCAAAGGGGGAGGGATCCTCCATCACCACGGGACCCTGATGCAACAGGCCCTGCTCCACTGGCAGCCGCAGAGGATCGTCCACTGAGAGCCTGATCAAGTCCGCATACCAGGGACGTCTGGGCCAGTCCGGACCCACCAGGATTATCCGGCCCGGATGCTTTGCCACCCGGTCTAGCACCCTGCCCAACATGGGCCAGGGCGGGAACACATAGAGAAGCTCCTGTGTCGGCCACTGTTGGAGAAGAGCATCTACTCCCAGGGATCGAGGGTCCCGTCCTCTGCTGAAAAAGCGCGGCACTTGGCAATTGGTCGATGACGCCATCAGATCTAGGCTCGGCTGGCCCCAGCGCTTCGTGATGTCCAAGAACGCCTGAGCAGATAGCTGCCACTCTCCGGGCTCCAAGGTATGGCGACTGAGAAAGTCCGCCTTGACATTCATGACTCCGGCAATGTGGGCTGCTGACAGCTGTTCCAGGTTCGCTTCCGCCCACTGGCATAGATTCATGGCCTCCTTGGCTAGAGGGGCGCTCTTGGTACCTCCCTGGCGGTTGACATAGGCCACAGCCGTGGCATTGTCCGACAGGACCCGTACTGGCTTCAACGCCAGTACCGGGATGAACTCCAAAAGCGCCAACCGAATGGCTCTGAGTTCCAGGAGGTTGATAGACCACTTTGCCTCTGCAGGAGACCAGAGCCCCTGCGCTGTCCTTCCCAAGCAGTGGGCTCCCCAGCCCGACAAAGAGGCGTCCGTCGTGACGACAATCCACTCCGGGGTCACCAGAGGCATTCCTGCAGACAACTTGTCTGTCTGCAGCCACCAGCTCAGCGCCTTGCGCACTGCTGGGTCCAAGGGAAGGCGCACAGCATAATCCTTCGACATCGGAGTCCAGCGCTGCAGCAGAGAGTGTTGTAGTGGTCTCATATGAGCCCTGACCCAGGGCACTACTTCCATCGTGGCCGTCATAGAGCCCAACAGCTGCACATAGTCCCAAGCCCGAAGAGGAGAGGCTACTAGGAACTGATCCACCTGAGCCTGAAGCTTGACAATCCGATTGTCTGGCAGGAACACTCTGCCCACTTGGGTGTCGAATCGAACTCCCAGATACTCCAGGGACTGAGTCGGGCGCAGCTGGCTCTTCTCCCAGTTGATGATCCACCCCAGGGAGCTCAAAAGAGCAATCACCCGGTCCACAGCGTTGCCGCACTCTGCATAAGAGGGGGCTCGGATCAACCAGTCGTCCAGATAAGGATGGACTTGTACTCCTTCCTTTCGCAGGAAGGCCGCGATGACCACCATTACTTTGGAGAAGGTCCGCGGAGCAGTAGCCAACCCGAAAGGGAGGGCTCTGAACTGGAAGTGTCGGCCCAGGACTGCAAAACGCAGAAAGCGTTGATGAGGAGGCCAGATGGGAATATGCAGGTACGCTTCCTTGATGTCCAAGGAAGCCAAGAACTCCCCTGCCTTCACTGCCGCTATAACAGAGCGGAGAGTCTCCATGCGAAAGTGCCGCACTTTCAAGGCCCGATTGACCCCTTTGAGGTCGAGGATAGGCCGGACAGAACCTCCTTTCTTTGGTACCACAAAGTAAATGGAGTAACGTCCCTTGCCAATCTGATTTTTTGGCACCGGAACGACCGCACCCAGGCGTATCCCACCTGCTGAGATAGAGAACATACTGGGGAGTTTCCGGCAGCACATGACCACATATAGGGAGGCAAAAGGATTGCTCTCTATCTCCACCTGCTGGTAGATGGACACAACCCACCAGTCTATGGATTGATCAGCACGATGATATGGAATGGCAGATGACGTTTAATATGAGCAAGTGCAAAGTGATGCATGTGGGAAACAGAAACCCAAATTATAGCTACCTCATGCAAAGTTCCACATTAGGAGTGACAGACCAAGAAACGGATCTAGGTGTCGTTGTTGATGATACATTGAAACCTTCTGCTCAGTGTGGTGCTGCGGCTAAGAAAGAAAATAGAATGTTAGGTATTATTAGGAAAGGAATGGAAAAAAAAATGAGGATGTTATTATGCCTTTGTATCGCTCCATGGTACGACTGCACCTCGAATATTCTGTTCAATTCTGGTCACCGCACCTCAAAAAAGATATAGTGGAATTAGAAAAGGTGCAGAGAAGGGCTACGAAAATGATAAAGGGGATGGGACGACTTCCCTATGAGGAAAGGCAAAAGCGGCTAGGGCTCTTCAGCTCCATTCAAGCTCCATCCAAGCTGGAGAAAAGGCGGCTGAGGAGAGATCTGATAGAGGTCTATAAAATAATGAATGCAGCTGAACAGGTAGATGTGAAGCGTCTCTTTACACTTTCCAAAAATACTAGGACTGGGGGGCATGCGCTGAAGCAACAAAGCAGTAAATTTAAAATGAATCAGAGAAAATATTTCTTCACTCAACATGTAATTAAACTCTGGAATACGTTGTCAGAGAATGTGGTAAAGGCGGTTAGCTTAGCAGAGTTTAAAAAAAAAATGTGGATGGCTTCCTAAAGGAAAAGTCCATAGACCATTATTAAAATGGACTTGGGGAAAAATCCACTGCTTATTTCTGGGATAAGCAGTATAAAATGTTTTGTACTTTTTTGGGATCTTGCCAGGTATTTGTGACCTGGATTGGCAACTGTTGGAAACAGGATGCTGGGCTTGATAGACCTTTGGTCTGTCCCAGTATGGCAATACTTATGTACTTATATACTTATAGGATGTCAAACAGTACAGAACTATGTAACATCTATAAAGTGAATGCTACATACCTGTAGAGGGTATTCTCCGAGGACAGCAGGCTGATTTTTCTCACTGATGGGTGACGTCCACGGCAGCCCCTCCAATCGGAAACTTTACTAGCAAAGGCCTTTGCTAGTCCTCGCGCGCCCATGCGCACCGCGCATGCGCGGCCGTCTTCCCGCCCGAACCGGCTCGTGTTCGTCAGTCCCATATGTAGCAAGACAAAAACAAGGGAAGACACAACTCCAAAGGGGAGGTGGGCGGGTTTGTGAGAACAATCAGCCTGCTGTCCTCGGAGAATACCTTCTACAGGTATGTAGCATTCACTTTCTCCGAGGACAAGCAGGCTGCTTGTTCTCACTGATGGGGTATCCCTAGCCCCCAGGCTCACTCAAAACAACAAACATGGTCAATTGGGCCTCGCAACGGCGAGGACAGAACTGAGATTGACCTAACAACTTATCCAACTAACTGAGAGTGTAGCCTGGAACAGAATAAAAATGGGCCTAGGGGGGTGGAGTTGGATTCTAAACCCCGAACAGATTCTGAAGCACTGACTGCCCGAACCGACTGTCGCGTCGGGTATCCTGCTGCAGGCAGTAATGAGATGTGAATGTGTGGACAGATGACCACGTCGCAGCTTTGCAAATCTCTTCAATAGTGGCTGACTTCAAGTGGGCCACTGACGCAGCCATGGCTCTGACATTGTGAGCCGTGACATGACCCTCAAGAGCCAACCCCGCCTGGGCATAAGTGAAGGAAATGCAATCTGCTAGCCAATTGGATATGGTGTGTT